>NC_048417.1:13746190-13772987 GCF_013103735.1 Etheostoma cragini
ATATATATATATATATATAGTACATGTGTGCATTATGTAAAAATAAAGTGAAATGCACACAGAATTGGGCTTTAGTGGATGATGCGCTCACTACTTGTTTATTGTGCTTGTGTACATTTGTCCATATTTATTTCACACATTGCTCTAATTATTGTATATAGTATTCATTTCACACACAACCACTGTAGTCTCAGTTAGATTTATTAAGTTGCAGGTTGAAACAGTTAATTGTTTGTTTCTTCATGCTCATCTATTTTTTTGTTCTTATGTTTGGTCCAGCATGCAGAAATGTTTGTTCCCGGCAGCATGGTGCATTTATGTATTTATGGTAATGATGATGTCATCACTGACATCATTAGACAGAACCAAGTCATGCGAGTTTTCTGCATGCAATTAATTGTCATGTGTTTTGGTTAATTTTAGGGGTAGTTGATATGAGTTACATCCCGCGTAAAGTTGTCTCTATCGTGTGAATGAGTGCAAACTGTGTCTAGCTTTGTCCAGATTATGAAAAGTCAGATGTGTTTGGCATAGTCACAGCTGAAAGATAGTGGTTCAGTCCAGAGTGATTGAGAGCCCTAAGGCAATAGCCATTCACTCCTTAGGGAAAGGGAAGCTGCACTGAAACTAGCCTGTTCTTCAATGATTTTTTCATTATATAGACAAGAAGTTGTGTTGTCACAAACGCATGCTTTGTCTCATTTTGTCAAGCAGGTTTGTCATTTCTTTTGTCAGTTTCAAGTTTTGTATTTTTTAAATCTATATCTGTTTGACATTCTGCAAATAAACTTGCACTGTTTTGAATTTGAGATCTCTGTTTATGTGTGGCTGTGCTACACAACACATCACTTTGGAAAATAGCATTATTTGGATTTAAAGAATAGGAGTTCTTGTTTTCAATTGTACCCGATCAATTCAATCATTAGTAGTAAATTAGTTATTTTAGTTAGTATAAATCAAAATGTTCCAAACCTTTCTGATACACTGATTACTGTATCTATTTCAAACTATTAGTTATAAGATATAGTTTAATCTATGATTTAATAAGTTACTGGGAAGTTGTTTACACTTCACATTTCATTGACCTTTCTTCTTGTATTTCATACCTGTGTTTGTGTATAAACATTGATTTGTTATAGTTATATTTATATTTGACCTTTTCCCCTGTAAGAAACACTGCTTAACACCATTTTCTGAAAATGCTCTGAATTCCACCTCTGGCCCTAATACGTTTGAACATCTTGTGTGTTACGCAAGCACATTTTGGGGGTTAGGTTTGTTCACTAACAAGTCAACAATTGCAAGATTTGTAATCTTTCTGACAAGGTCTTAGTTTTCCTAATGATTTCCTATAAAACCTAATTGTGGTTCATATTACAGTTGATGAAGTTCTGATGCTGCCTTCTCTTTTGTAGCTTCAGATGAAAATTGTTACGCTCTTCAAACTCTCTTACAAGAGTGAATGTTAAAAAGCAACATATGTGTTCACATATGAGCTGACAATCAGTAGTCATTCAGTTGCTGATCATGTGTCCCAGATGGACCGGTGACTGGACTTTGTCACTTTGTCATTCTTCTTATGTTGAGGTTTACTGATTACTCTGTATTTATTAGTTTATGTTAACGTGGTACTTGACCTTATTTGTATAGACCTAAACGTGCATTTTGAATACTGCATGCCAAATTTGTAAAATTTTTAAAACATATGTCCACAGTGGAATTTGCCTGCCTTGGGTCATGTTATTACTTCTCATTTTCTTGAATCTGCTAAAAGACTTTACACTAAAACTTGAAATAGTCATGCTTGCAGAATCTTTCTCTGCGGCCTGGCCGGGCCGGGTGCCAATATTGGTGCCACAGTGTCCAATGAATGGAGGGCCACCAGCTGGGCATCCCTAGTCATCTCAGCCACCACGTTCCAGGGTCTGTGGAACAACTGTGTTGGAAATGCCCTTGGAGTTCTATCCTTAGCTAAAGGGGTCTGAGTTTCACAGTGACCACATTACAATATCCGGCTGTTCTCACACTGCTGCATGTTGCATTTGTGCAGTTATTGATTCACCACAGAAAGCTACATGCAACATGTTGCATGTAGCTTTCTGTGGTGAATCAAAAACTTTTAAGATGTTGTCAAACGTCCATCAAAACCGAAACAATACATTCATTGCATATTATTGAATATTTCAATGTTCAGTAGATACTCAAACATTTGTTCCTAGAGGGCCATTACCACTTATGCAATGAAGTTGTCATTGAAATTGCTATTGAAGGTTAATGGGAAGTAACATGTTTTGAAAGATGTCATTTGTCAGTCATGTGTTTTGCAAAGAAATCTTAATTTTTGTTTTTTTTGTGGTCATTAAGTATTTCTCGTGTCAGTGAATCAGATTGTCTTTGTTTTAAAAACGACCAATAATTTCATCTTGAATTTCAGATTGTCTTACTTTTCATCTACTTTTCTTTTTAAATAAAAACTCTTGTGGTGCCCTGCCACACATATTTCATAACTTTGAGGTAGTCCTAATGTCTGAAGTTCTACCATGGGCAATTTTTGTGGAAAAATGCCTTGGTTAGCATGTTTCAAGCCATTCTAGCACGGTACAGAAGCCTGCATGAAGACTCAGCTCGATTTGTGCAGTTCTCATTAATATTCAACGAGCTAAACTGCTTGACTCTGATTGGCTAACAGCTATCCAATGAGAGCCTGGCTATCAGCATACCCATCTCAACTGGTCAAGCTCATGAGTAGTAATGAGCTCAGGCAACATGACGTCAGACTGACCAGCTTTTGGAATTGACCTGATTTCTCCACTTATTTCTTTTCAGTAGCTAGAGCTGACAGAGGAGGTAGCAGTTCATTTTCACATTCATCTACACATCATATTCACAAAATAACACAAAAACATATGGACCTAACATGTTTAAAAAAAATGCAAGTAAAAACTGTTTTATGTGGCAGGGTGATACCTGTTTCCATAATTAAATGTTATAGTCTAGATTATCTTTGCTGCTATAATCACAAATGACTTGTTACCTTAATATTAGTTTCAGATTTATAGCAGAAATGAAACACCAAAAAACAGACACCACTCAATTCAAAGCATAATATTTTGTCAACCATTTTTACCCATATTTTATGCATTGTATTGCATTATTTACTTGAGGTTGAAGGAGTTTTTTCGGTCATTGTCCAAAATTAGAGATTGTTGGATATGCACAACGTTTTCCAGTGTTACCCTTTCATCAATGTGTATTGTATGTTGACATTTTACTATATACATGGCTAGTTGTCTGGTAGAAATAAATTGTGTTTTCCATTACCTCATGTTATTTTGTTTGGTCTTCTAGTCATTTTTTTCATTTGCTACACACATTTCAGCTTAGTCTTTACAACAGAACGGGAAGATAAAATCCAATTCATTTAATTTCTCTATAAATGTACACAATTCAGTAACATGTAGTTATATACTGTATACATAATTTTCTTTTTAGAACAATTGTAGAGTGGTTTGAGATTCCCAACTCCATATGTTGGTGGCAGAAGTGTGTATGGAGTAACATTAGTAGTTACATCCACCAGATGGGGCTCTGTTTCACATTATGAAAGCTCAATGAAGTATTTAATGAAGGTGAGTTTTCCCTTGTTGTTGTTGGCTTTTTATATGTCTCACTTATATTTTTAGTTGTCCTTTTTCTAAGTGTATCAACACATTTCTCTGCAATGTAACAGCATATTTTTTTCCGTTGCATGCTGTTAGATGAAAGTGACAAGCTGTTAATAAGTTATCTAAATTCTGCTATTTTAGGTCTTTGAGGAAGTTACTGCACTCTTGTTAGTGCAAGGTGAAAGGTAGAAGGTGACACATTCACTGCTTTTCTGTTTCCTGTCATAAATGCGTTTGTGGTTTCTCAAGACTGCTTTTTAACTCATAAATAAATCCAAAGATGTGATTTAAATGTACTGTATAAAGGCAGTGGGAAATATAATGAGACATGTAGAATAAAGGAGACTTTTGTAAAGCTCAATGTTGTTTTTGTTGAGGCTGTCAGAAAGGTGCTGGTTCCCCTCACACATAGTTTGTGGTGTGAATGGACAAATTAACAGGAACAACTTAGAATTTGTCATTGGCTCATACTGTACATCCATAAAATAATGTATGATGCATTGTTAGTTTAACCCTTGTTGTGAAGAAGGAATGGTTTGACCACTGACAACATTTTACAGGTTAATACATTAAATGTGTAACACACCTCAGAAAGAATACTATGTGTTTGATACCTAAGCGCATACACTTTAACTTCAGATTTTTTTTTTACTACAAACGTTCTGTTTTTAACAAAGTATTTTCCATAAAAGTACCATTACTTTTATTTTTGAGTAAATCAATACTTTTGAGTATTGGACTGCATGCCAGTCACAGTGATAGGCCTACTCAAAATATGTACACAGGTAGCAAAGAATTCATTTCGCAAGCCTACATTTCCTCTAATTTTAAATGGCGTTACTGATGTCATTATGATACTTTCTACAACCAAAACTTTCAATCCCCATGATCCATGGCAGTGAGT
Organism: Etheostoma cragini; assembly: GCF_013103735.1. Classification (NCBI taxonomy): domain Eukaryota; kingdom Metazoa; phylum Chordata; class Actinopteri; order Perciformes; family Percidae; genus Etheostoma; species Etheostoma cragini. Next base: position 13,750,760 of record NC_048417.1, read on the forward strand.
CACATAGACGTGTACTGGATGAGGGGTTGGAAGGAGCTATGATAGACCATTGGCCCCTTGTTGATATTTAGGGCCAAACTCCTCCCTTCAGAATAAACCAATCCACAACACATTAACTATCAATCACAGCCTATCCATTGAACTTAGTACATAGTGCAGAACATAGCTACATTTTCAACAAGCCTTACTAGCAGGGGAACCATTATCAATCCCAGGTCTCACAAACGTATTTTCCCGTCACACAGTGTGGAAGAGTTCTCTTTGCAGAATGAGCAGCATGTCCCAGGAGATCTTGGCCTTTTTACTAAGCACTTCTGGATGGGTGCTGGTGTCTTCCACCTTGCCGATGGAGTATTGGGAGGTATCTTCAAACGATGGATCAGTGATCACCACAGCTACATTCTATTCCAACCTTTGGAAGACCTGCGTCATCGATTCAACTGGAGTCTCTAACTGCAAAGACTTTCCCTCGTTGTTAGCACTGAATGGTCAGCTTGTAATTCCCTTCTCATTGAATGCTTGGTTTTTCTGTCAGTCATATTGGATGCATGGGGTTTTGTATTTGTTTTTCCGTTAAAGAGTGTATGTTAATGCCTCAAATGCTTGTTGTAATCTTTCCATTGTTCTTTTAGTCTAATTTTCTATTTTTTCTAGTGTGTTCATCCTCAGTTACCAATTGCCATATAAGTGCTCAACCTTAGCTCTTTCTCTGTCTAAATTTCTTTTATTCATTTTTTTCTTTAGAAAATTCAAGATGATATTTAGGATGAATAGAAATCCTAACGCCCAAGTCTTAAAGAACAAACTCATTTACCTCCAAATATGTCAATGTTTAGCCTTTCTTCTCTGAGCTTGAAAGCTATAAAGGAAATTTACTGGGACCCTCAGGCGGTTTCTCCCACAGCTGACTAGTTTCACAGGTTAACTTCCAAGGTAATATTTGCCTCCAAATCACATCTGAATAGGACGCGGCATACTAAGACACGCTCCGCATTACCGCAAAGTGGCTGAAAACAATTAGGGATATTCATGACAAATTGTATTTGTTGCTTAATGTGTGAATTAGTCCCTTGCCCAATGACCTTGCGGTGTGCAGATGTGAGTACAGGGAATGCAAAACCATTGAATGTGGCCCTAAAAGTAACACTCTTTTAATTGCAAATACTGTAAGTTGACCTCTATCTGTTTGCAGGCTACATCCAAGCATGCAGGGGATTGATGATTGCAGCCGTCTGTCTGGGTTTTTTTGCTTCTATATTTTCCCTTGTTGGAATGAAATGCACCAAACTTGGAGGAACTGACAACAAAAAAGCTAGTATTGCCTGCTTTGCGGGTGTAATTTTCCTTCTTAGTGGTAAGTATGGTGAAATTGCCTGTATGGTATCTGTAAACATCTGTGGGATCTGATGCAATTCCCTATTTTTCTTGTTCTCCTCAGGCCTCTGCTCACTTTCAGCGTGCTCCCTCTATGCGCACCGGATAACAACAGAGTTTTTCGACCCAATGTTTTATAACCAGAAGTGAGAACCATCTAACTGTACAGCCAGTGTTTGAATGCAACTCAACCATTTGAGAAAAATATCATTAAGTGGGCTATTGGGTTTGTCTGTAGGTTTGAACTGGGAGCTGCGCTTTTTATCGGCTGGGGAGGTTCTATACTCTGTATTCTCGGAGGCAGCATCTTCTGCTTCTCCATTACAGGATCTTTCAACAAAAGGTGGGTTTGAGTAACACATACTATGTTTACATTATGCAGAGGATACATGTATGAATCAATAGTGTTGAGCCATACATGTGCTTGATTAATGAGGATGAGACTGTGTTCTGTTTCTTCACAGCCACAGTCGAGCAAACCATGTCTACAAAGGTGCTGTCTCACATTCTCATGTCTCCTCCCACCCAAGAGGGCGGGCACAGTCTGTAAACCAGAGGCCGCCTCCTGACTGCAGCAACTCCTCCAGGATTCAGCACTTTGATAGGAATGCGTATGTGTGAGGTATGTTAATATAAAACACGTTTAGCCAAAGACACTGGTGAGTCTTAAAGGTTTCAGCACACTGTATGAAAGTTGGTGGTTTTGTCTAACAGCAGCAGAATTCCCTGATGTTAATCTGTGCTCACTAAGAATTAACTTTGAAATATATATATATATATATATTTTTTTTCTGGGGTTTGTGTAATGCAATTTACTCTCTAATGTCTGGGGACTTTTATTTTCTACAAAGCAGACAACTTCTGTATTTGGCATTTCCACATATCACTATGCACTTAATGCTGGGCATTTCTGATCAAATATTTCCATAATTTTCCTTTTTTTTTATGTATGTGGCAATTAAGTGTGGAACATTTTGTAAAACATTACCTTTGTTGATTAAATCTTTGACTGTAAGCAACCTGTACATGTTGTTAATCTTTGATGACAATATTTTAAAATTTCGCAAACTGATTGTCTTGTTTTCCATGGCATAACCATTAATTATGACTTTGTAGGAAGCAAAACTTCAGAAAGGACTGCGTCTTATCATTGTCTGATTGACATGTGTGGTGAATGATAAGAAGCCTCTGTTTTTTAGAAGAGTGTATGGTATGAGTAGAAATAAATAATGGTTAAAAATGGTTTCAGCTGAATACAAAGTGTTTTTCGTTTGTCACATCTGCTCGTCAGTGGTTGCTGCAGGTCTGAATGCAGTTGTACACGTTGTGTTATGTTCTTTAAGAAGATTAGTGTCAGTAACCCATTTTACCCTAATATTATCTTGTGTGACAGACAAAAGTAATACAACATTTCAAGGTGGTTACAAGCGTGGGCTTTTACAATGTAAATGCATATTAAATGTATTGTTGCTACACACCAGGGGCTGAAAAAAGATGTACACTTAAAAAAGTAGCTAGCATTGGTTTGAATGCTTTCAAGTGGGTGGCACACTCCAGAAAATTTACAGTAAACATCTCACACAATTACACACAGCCCTCATCAACACTAATGGCACATGGCACAGGCACAATGTCATTCTGTCTTGACTCAGGAAATAACTCATGATCCTGTTTACCACCAAGTAGACTTGTAATGTGAGTGTGCTTCAACTAAACTGAGTGGACACTACCTGGTTTAATTTAGTAATTTCAGAAATGAGGAAACGTCTCATCCAAATATTTGGCTTCTTAATTTCATCACTGGGATGGCTGTTTGTGCTGTGCACTATTGGAATGGACTTTTGGAAAATATCTCCAATAGGAGGACAAGGAGGCTCGTTTGTCATCAAAGTGGCCTGGTATTCTTCCAGCCTGTGGAAGGATTGTTACACAGATTCCACGTCTGTCATGACCTGTAGAGACTTCCCTGTGCTCCGGGATTTTACACGTAAGTGCTACACATGTTGCACATACCTCAGTAGTAAGGTTTCCAATCAGTCTTTTACTTTGAATGAATAGAACAATTTGCAGACCGGTAATTCAACATGCAGAGCACAGCACAATTATGGATAAGTGTTCAAAGTGGCACTGAGTTCACACAATAGCTATGTCAGACTGTGTGACCTTTGAAAAAAGAGCAGCATACTTCTTGACATAGAAATGAAAAGTTGAACACAGAAGCAGTAAACTCCCACTTTGTTATTTGGCCACTGCCTCTTTACTTGGTCTGGTATGACCAGTAGGTTTGGTTGCTAATTTTGTCAAAACTTTAGCTATTGCTACTGTATGTATATTAACATCACTGTGTCAGGCAACTGGCTTTATGGTTCTTCTCTATGAATATAAAAGAGAACTCAGCTTCCTTTTTTGGTTTTGGAATTGAACGCTGTTTTAAAAATTTAACTTTTTCTTTTTTGTTTCTCACAGCTTTTATACACGGAGTACAAGGATTGCTGATGTGCGGGTTAGTTGTTGGACTAATTGGTGTAGTTCTTTGCTTTGTTGGGATGGAGTGCACTTATATTGGTGGAGCTGATAATACCAAGGACAAACTGCTTTTTGCCGGAGCAGTGTTTCATATTGTTGGAGGTGAGTACAAAACATGCACACGTTTGTCTCTGTAAATGACAGAAGTGTTTTGCCCTTATTATTTCTTAATATCAACAAAACCTCTGCATGCAGGTGTGTCAGATGTTTCTGCCTACTGCTTATACATCAACAGGATTGCCAGAAAACCCTATGCTGCCAACATTGCGTCCGGAGACATAAAGTACACAGATTTACATTACCATGTTGTTAATAGTAAGATATTAACAAAATCTTATGTAGAGTATTTACAGTATGTACAATGTCACATTCATTTTTTCTTACATTTTATCTTACTCCAGGTCTGACCTAGGAATTCCCATATTTCTAGGATTGGTGGGATGTCTGTTTATCCTTTTAGGGGCTGTGTTATACGCTGTTACAGTCTACCGAGTACTTTGCCCTGAAAGGTATTTCAATTAATCTATCTTTAGCCTTTTTCCAGTGACTGTTGAGTTCATACCACATTATTAACTTCAACAATGTTTTGGTATTACAGTGAAGTGGATTATGCCTATGGAGGAGGCAAGTACATGGCCCCCCGCTCCAGAGAAAGAACCCTGTACACCGGATACTACAAATCCAGGCAGAATGGATCTTATATGGGCTCAGGGCCATCCACCAGCTCCAAAATCTCAAAACTCTCTCAGACGAGACCCACAAAAATTTCAGAAAGAGATGCATTTGTGTAGTAGCTCAAACTCTTTTTTTCATATGTAGGTTTTGTATCAACAAAAGCTGAAAAACACAACAAGAGAAAGTAGCTCCAAGTTTGATTAACTATCAATTGGCATATACTGTAGATAGGATGAAAAAAACCTTCACTGTTTCAGTGCACCATGTACAATTATGATTTGTTTTTGTTGTTGTGGTTTCCATGCTCTTGTCATGTTTTTTCTGTTTGTTGGTAAAACAGGTCATAAAATACATGTCTACATGTCTTGTGTTTGCTCATTAACTTTGTCACTGGAATATCTATTTGATATATGATGAAATACACTTTATACCTTATTGTGTCTATCCAATTATTCATCCAACCATTAATACATTTCAGGTCTTACCAACTGAATTGGCCGTCACTCAGTAGTGTGCAGGAATCCTCTCTGCAGCATGAGCAGAATGTTTCTGGAGATCTTGGCCTTTATATTTACTTATTTGAGGTGGGTGCTGGTGTCAACCACCTTGCCAACAGACTAGAAGATATCTACACTTAATGGAAAAGTCATCACCATTCCAATCTGTGAAAGATCTGTGTCATTGATTTTATTGGAGTCTCTTTTGGCAAAGACTTTCCCTCAATGCTGGCACTGGTTGCTAAGCTCTTTTTTTCTTTCCTTTTTTATAAAAAGTCAAGTTGAAGTTCACTGCCACTTATGCTATGGCCTAATGCAAGTCTTGAAAGAACAACTCATTTACCTCCGAATATGTCAATGTTTAGCTTTTGTTCTTGAAACTTGGACAGCTACAAAGGACATTTAGTGGGCCTCAGGCAGTTTCTCCCGCAGTTGACTAGTCCCAGGGAATAACTTTAAAGTTTTTTTTTGGAAGATTATTTTTCTGGGCATTTTGAGCCTGTATTTAATAGGACTGCGGAAGACATGTAAAGGGATAGACATGGGTATGACATGCAACAAAGGGCTGCAGGTCAGAATCAAACCGTCAAACGTGGCAAGAACAGAGCCTCTGAACATGGGAAATAACTTTGAATGTAATATTTAAATACATGGAATGGCATAACATAATAAGGACACAAAAACTGATACTGTGTTTCATTAAAAGTACAGGAAAAAAACTTAATCAAATAAACATTACTTTTAGTAAAAATGGGGATTATTACCACAATTATAATTTTTAAACAAAAAAAAAAACAGAATTCGAGCCACATCAACATTGAATACAAGGTGACATTATATTTTTGCAGGACACATCTAAGCACGCAGAAGACTGCTGGGTTTGTTTGGTTTTGCATTTGCCCTTGTTCAGAATCAGAATCAGAATCAGAAATACTTTATTGATCCCCGAAGGGAAACTTTGTGTTACAGTTGCTCAGATATTAGAAATATAAGAAATATAAATAAAGAAATAAAGAAATATAAGGAGTGTGGATATTTACATAGTATATTATGATACAGTATTTACATAAATAACATAATTAAGGTGTTGTAATGGTGAAAAGCAATAATGGTGAAAAGTAATAATAATAATAATAGTAGCAGTTGAGTATTGCACACATTACAAGCCAGTGTTAATGCACAATACAGATAATATTGTCCAGTTTCAACCCCTCTAAGTGTCTGTGTGTCGGACACTTAGAGGGAGGAGTTATAAAGTTTGATGGCCACAGGCAGGAATGACTTCCTGTGGCGCTCTGTGGTGCATTTTGGTAGAATGAGTCCATCACTGAAAGTGCTCCTGTGATTGAGCAGCACGCCATGGAGTGGGTGTAAGACATTGTCCAAGATGGCATGTAGTTTGGACAGCACCCTCCTATCTGACACACCCGACAGAGAGTCCAGATCCACCCCCACGACGTCACTGGCCTTGCGAATCAGTTTGTTGAGTCTATTGGCGGAAATACACTATAATTGGGGGAAATGACCGTTAAATGTAAATGTGCTGTATTTATATAGCGCTTTCCAGTCTTAACAACTGCTCAAAGCGCTTTTACATCTACAGGAAACATTCTCCATTCACACACATTCATACACTGTGGCCGGGGCTGCTGTACAAGGTGCCACCTACTCATCAGATAAACATTCACACACATTCACGCTCCAATGCGCAGCACCGGGAGCAACTCAGGGTTCAGTGTCTTGCCCAAGGACACTTCGACAATGACTGCAGGGGCGGGGATCGAACCACCAACCTTCCGATTGGCAGGCAACCGCTCTACCACTGAGCCACAGCCGCCCCATAAAAACCCATCAAATTAACAGACACCTGCTAAGTAGTTTGGGGAAACGGTATGTTCCATCTTTCTAAATTGACGCACCTCCAAAAAAAAATGTATTGCAACATGTTAACAAGCTAAGATCTCATTTACAACCCTGAGGGTTTGGGGTTTTTAAAAGATATAGTGTATTGCATCATGATAGTCCTTGACATTTTGCACCAGCACATATTCAGTTCAAACCATTTACACAATTACCTATAGGTGTATTTTTCTTGTCAACATCATCAATGTGTAACAAAATTGTCATCATTTAGAAATATTTCAATTCAAGTGTTTCTTGGGTCTGCAAATCCCTTGTTAACCTTTTTAGAGTTTGACCCAGTAATAGGAGCAATATGGTACATGAAACTGACACCATGCTCGTACAAAGTAGTTTCCATGTAAATAATACCAACACAGTGGAGTGTCAATTCAAGGCAAAACGTGACGGTTTGTGATGTATACACACTGCCCGGCCTCTTGAATGTGCTTAAGTGTGTGTTTTTGGCATAACACACGACACAGGTACCCTGCAGTTTGTGTTCAGAAGCTGTTGTGTCGTTGCTTGGATTTGCCTTTCTCTGTCTAGAGGCTCAAAGTCCACGCAAGCATGAGTTACAGGACTGTGGTAATGTACATGGAGATCGGCTGCTTTGTTGTCTGTGTGTCTGGATGGATCCTGGTGTGTTCCACAATGCCCACAGATATCTGGACATGGTCTCAGATAGAAAGCCGAGTCTTGACTTCTTCACACTACTTCTCCAACCTGTGGAAGGATTGTATATCGGATTCAACTGGAGTCATTGACTGCAAGAACATTCCATCACTGCTTGCACTGAATTGTAAGTAAAATGTATTTTAGCACAAGGCATGATGATGAATGAAAAGGAGACCCGCAGTCTTTGTTAACCCAATGTATGTATAACATTGTGTTGCTGTTCTTGGACAGGGGACATTCACATGTGCCGTGCTCTCATCATCATCTCTATCATCTTGGCTTTCTTTGGATCAGTTCTGGTCTTAGTGGGAATGAAGTGTACTAAGATTGGGGGATCAGAGATTGTTAATGCAAAACTAACCTTTGCTGGGGGAATGAACTACCTAATTGGAGGTAGGACTGAGACTTACACAGACTTATTTGAAAGAAGTTACATTGCAATAAACTACATGATCTTTAAATAAATATCTGCCATTTTCAGGACTCTGTTCTATGACTGCTTTCTCCTATTATGGAAACAAACTTAGAGCAGAATTTCAGGACCCTACCTACAAAGCTGAGAAGTAAGTGACATGGATAAAATACACTACAAACTCACCATATTTCATGAGTCAACATTTACGTGAAGGAAGAATTGTACAAATACATATTATTCATGTGTTTATTGCCAGATTTGAAATAGGCGTTGGTGTCTTTATCGGCTGGGGAGGCTCTACCTTACTTGTTGTTGGAGGCCTCATTTACAGTATCTTTGCTGGGAGGGAAGGGTTCCACTCAAGGTAAAATACTGCCACTCGTGACTGATTTTGGTTCTTTCCAGTATTTGTATTCTATTCTTTTTTTTATTATTTTTTATTATTTTGTTTTACAGACATAAATAACCTCAATTTGTTGAATCTGAACCTCACAGATCAAAAAGATTCCCTGAATACCAGTTCCCTGATGCCTACAGAGTTGTTCCGACAAAAAAGAGGGTTCCGTTTTTGGCTCGTACAGAGATGAGGGAGAGCAGAAAACCATTGACCACCAGTAGCAGCAGAGGCAGCAGCATCTCTGGGATCACAACCACCACCAATGCCTCAGCTGTTAATGCATATGTATGACCTGTTTCCAAAGGTGGAAAAGATTTTGTCTATCTGTCCTTCATGAAATATGTGTCTCTTCCTTTTCCAAAACATTTTATAATCTAAGCCCATACTTAAGCTTTAATATTAGTCTTTAGAATGGGTCTTATTTCCACAGCAGACATTTAGCATTAACAATGGTTCTATTCAAGTGTCACAAAACATGTATTAATTATCAAGATGTTTGGCTGTTGTTGTAGCCATAAATATGTTTTAATAGTACGGATATATAAAACAATGTATATTAACATGAAGAAATAAGTAACTAATTATGCTAGGACTTAATGTTGACATGTATGCTACCCATTTCTAGATTGCTTGTTTAAACCTGACTGAAGGTTGCATGCTTTAAAATAGCCTAACACTGCTGTTGATTGATGTTGTCAGATGTATTTGAAATTTGCAATAAAACTAAATGTTTAAAGAATATATAAATTACACCAAGTTTCCCCAATCATCCGGATTAAATGCTTGTGGCAGTGGTGGAAAGTAACTAAGTATATTTAATCAAGCACTGTACTGTACAAAGTTTTGATTTACTTGCACTTTACTTTTTTATTTTTTTCATTTTTATAATACTTTATTTACTTCTACTTGACTAAATTTCAGAAAAAAGAATGTAGTCTATCCTGCTACTACAAACTATTTGTAGTCACTGTTCCATTATCTTTTACTGTGACTATGATTGCCACTATTCATGTCAACCCCAACCGGCCCGTCAGACATCACCTACCTAGATCCTGGGCCTGTCCAAGGTTTCTTTCTAAAAGTTTTTCCTCGTGGTCAAGACCTACTCTATTGGAAAAGTGTCTTATGAATTTATACTATAAATAAAATTGAATTGAATTGTACTGTTGTACATGACACACACACACACACACACACACACACACACACACACACACACACACACACACACACACACACACACACACACACACACACACACACACCATAGTGTGTGCACAGATGACAGGTCTTGTGCTGCCGTGGCTGTTCTCTGTTGAACCAAGAGAGGTGGGCGGTGTTTTCCAAAGAATCCAGCCAATCACAGTCACCCACGACCGGTCGCTTGAGTTCGCTGTGACTGGGGAAAGAGAAGCTATGTTGAACACATGGGACTGTTGAGAATTAGGCGAAACATAGTTAGAATAACATCAGCCGGGACATAACGAGATTGGACCTGTCTGATGCAAATCTAATCATGGTTTCCATCGACCATGTCGCTAGCAAAATACTGACTTACATCCCATATGTTCTTGTTTTGATTGATATGAGATATGAAGGTAAGAACCTAAAGAATACTTTACTTGAATTCGGGGCAAGCTAGCGTTAACGCTAGTAGCTAAGTAGCTACTGAACGTCACCATTAACTAGCACACAACTTTGACCACGGTTCAAACAGCCTACCTGTAGTCAAAGTAACGTTGTATGGCAAATGTCAGTAGTAACTGATGGATAGCTGTTTGCTAACATAAACGTTATAGCGTTAATCCTTTATGTTAATTTATATCGAAGCAAACCGATGTTTGCTTAGTAAAAGTAACCAGTTTGAGCCTCCATGTGTAACGAACGTATGACAGCTAGCTAACCTAACGTTACGTGCCAAAGTAAATCTCTCTAATGTTTAACGTTACGGACTTGAGCTAGCTACGCTACCGCTTTTTATTTATCGGCATTAATGTGAATGCATTAATAATGAAGAACTTTGAAGTTACTGTAGTTTGTGGCTACTCCGTCTTGTGGTGCAGGATGTCATTATTGTGCATGTTGTTCAGGAGTGAAATGTGGCAGGGACGGGAGTGTGGACAATCATATGGAGATGGGGAAGAAACTGCTAGCTGCTGGCCAGCTAGCCGATGCCCTCTCTCATTTTCATGCGGCTGTGGGTAAGTGACAGAAGCATGACAAGTTTCATACATATACTTTTAACTTAATTTTTACACCAGTAAATGTAATCCAAAACTAACATAGTCATGTTTACTTTGTCCCTTTGTCAGATGGAGATCCCAAGAACTACATGGCCTACTACAGGAGAGCTACAGTCTTTTTGGCAATGGGGAAGTCAAAGTCTGCACTTCCAGATTTGAGCAAAGTTATTGAACTAAAACCAGACTTCACATCTGTGAGTTTCTGTTTTTACATCAGTTTGTCTGAAATCATTTGTTTCACATAGTTGCACACAGTTTGTCATACTGCAGGCTTACATTGTAGGTCTGACAGAACTGTGTGAGATACACATCTATTGTGCATAAATAATTGGGGAAAAAAATGGTTCATTTGTATATGTAATGTATGTGCAAGTTTTATATCAGCCCCATGCAAAACTACTGTATGTTGAGAAACTGGTCAGCTGTGTTTATAGGCCTGCAGTCTTATGCAAAAGAAGTCCTTTCTTCATACAGGCACGCCTTCAGAGAGGAAATCTCCTTCTGAAGCAGGGGAGACTAGATGAAGCGGAGAGTGACTTTAAGAAAGTGGTGAGTATAGTAACATTCAGTTTAAACTCCATGTTAAAAAGACTTAGAAGTCACTATTTTGTTCAATACGCAGATAACACCAGGAGTTTTCATTTGGGCTGCACAATTATGGCCAAAATGATAATCACGATTATTTTGATCAAAATTGACATCACGATTAACTTTCACGATTATTTGTTGATTTTAGACAAAACAAAATTTGTCCCATAGTTTATTTACAACCGCTTTAACGTCTGTATTGTGCTACATTACTCTTTTGTTGATGTTGTACATACATACAGCTGCAACACATGCAAATGAAAATTATCTGAAATAAATAGCCTAGGATATATTAAAAAAGAAAAAATAGGGTGCGTAGAGCCCTGTGAGCTAAAGACACTAACTAGCACTGGCCACTGCTGTTGTATTAAAAAAACAAAACACAAATGGGACAAGATGTTGCGTTTACTGGTAAACGTTGTGACCGAGGTATAACCGACTGCTATCTGAATTTTCCTTACGTTACTTTTTCCTCTTTGACTGTCTACATCTAGAAACTAAGCTTCACAGTGGAGGGAACAACTCTAACTGGCACATGATCAGACAGTGGTTTAAGGAGCGGTAGATGGGCTTTGCAGAAAAGCCTTCTATGAACGGAATGACGCATTTAAAATATCACTCAATTACGCAAATTTGATCGTGGGAAGCCAAAATCGTGATCGTTGTTAAAATTTGATTAATTGTGCAGCCCTAGTTCTCAGTGTTGATCTATAGCCTGGTTTTGTAGTGAAACCTAACTCAAGCATGAAAACTAGGCTCAGTGTATTTTCAATATAACATGACATAAAGGCAATAGTTTAACTTATTAACAGCTTTATTGCTGTGAAGGATATATTTTTTTTCTATGCAGTGTGCACACTTTGTTTTGTGTTTTTTATTTTGCTATTCTGTACAGTTATACAATAAGGTTGACAACATGAGAGGTTTTGTTGTTCTTTCTTATCTCTGAAACCAAGTAGCAAAGAAGTTAAAAATGAATGCCATAGGCCACATAAGACCTTAGTGGACAGGTATACCATGCATCCATAAGCCATCTTAAAAGATGTAGATAACAATTAAATTAGCAGTGAACTCTCATTAGGGCTTTCAGGGATCATTTTAAGGGGCTCGTTAAGGATTAGGAATGGAGCTTGCTAATGTATTTTCTGTTAGAATTGACAATTACCATTTCAAAGAGAAGTTACACAACACTCCCCAAAGACATACATGCCCTTGTTATATCTACTATTAATTCATAGATTCCATTTAAAGCTGCTGTATTCTCAGGTGAGGTAATCATCAGTCCCTTTCCTAAGTGGGAATAGGATGTGAATGTGAGTGCCACACTGTGCCGAAGGCATGCGGCAGGCCTGCAGCCTTATAATCCGGTTTTGTTCCGTTTTGTTACTAGCCATTACATTTCCTAATATTAAACACAGAAAAAGCCAGTCAACTTCTGATGAACTTTATTATATGTAGTTTGAAGCTCAGTGGTTAGTCATGTATTCCTGGGTCACTTTCTGGGAGTGTAATTTTTTTGTATGTAATAGAAATAATATAATAATTGCAATCAAGTGTGAGCCCTCCTTCTTCATACAAGCAAGAAGCCCTCCTTACTCTGCACAGGCCAACAAGCATCCGGGCTTATACAGTTTTAACATTTTGCTGGTATAATGTCAAGGGATCTGTCCAGAGGTGCATAATGTCCACAATGTTGGCCAAGCTTAATGCATCGCATTTATGCATTTAGCTTTTTCCTAAGCGGAGCTTGCAGAAAACGAGTTAAAGGTACCCAGGTCTGTTTGTAAAAGATGTGTGACCTCTATGATGAGGATGAATATATTGTAATTGGTTTAGGGAATGGTAAGCACTGCAAATGCTGTGATAGGCAATGCTTTGAAGAGGCAAAGTTGACACAAAGAACCTCTTCAGAATTATGAGAGGTCTTGGAATGTATTGGTGAAGGACTGAATAACATTTTCTTAAGTCACTCTAACTTTCTTCCAGTTAGATTGCTTTTATCATGACCATAAGCATGCATTGTAATGTATTGCCTTTCAATGTTCCAGCTGAAGTCCAACCCTAGTGACAAAGAGGAGCGGGAAGCCCAGAGTCTGCTGACAAAGTCGGATGAAATTCAGCGGCTGGTGGCTCAGGCACGCAGCAGCTTCGACAGGCAGGATTATGTGACAGCTGCTGTCCAGCTTGACACTGTCATTGAGGTGAGACACCTACCTTGTCACCATTGCCTACTTTTCCTGCAAGCATGACGTTGCTCGTGTTATCTTTACCGCAGAGTCTACAGAGCATTTGCATAGTAACTAGTACTGCAGTTTGTAAGAGATATTGTCTGCCTGTTACAGACTTGCGTTTGGGATGTGACCTCTCGTGAGATTCGAGCCGAGTGTTTTATTCAAATGGGGGAGAATGGAAAGGCCATCAGTGACCTCAAAGCTGCATCCAAGCTAAAGAGTGACAATACCCAAGCTTTTTACAAACTCAGCACCATCTACTATAATCTTGGAGACCATGAGATGTCCCTCACGTAAGAGCCACTTGCAGACTGCTTTCTTGAGGAAGCTACCACACAGTATCAGTATCAGACATTGTGACCAGGTACCAGAATTGGCACGATGAGACAACTTCCTAATTACTAAGGTGTTTCTCTCAGAATCAAATATGGCACAATTATATCTCTAAAAATTATTTTGTACATTGACATTATCTGTCTATAGATACTTTTGTGCTGTACTGGGCTATTAGCAAAAGGATATTTATGAATAAACATTTCTTGCATTTGTTTTTATGTGATAGGTAGGTGGTAAAAAGGATTATTAAATTATTAAAAAGTTTATCTCACAATAAACTGCAGTTGCCGTGCAGTAAATGGCTCATAAAGTTTATTCATGGTTGAGATTTTCTCTAACCTTGATGGTCATTTGTGTGATTATGACACCTTAAAGTGTAAATATCGTTCAATCATGAACATTTCCACTTTATCATTGTGAATATTTGCACAAACATACATACATGCACAAACGGTGCCTATCGTGCCATTTTGTACCTCTGTACGTTGTCTCATTTGGCCTTAAAGTCAAATAAAAATGATTATTTTCAGAATTGTAATAGCTGGCACATACCGTTAATTGGTATTGATCTTATTATTACTTGCATATGTCGCTAACAAAGCCAATAATTAACACTGTAAAGGCCAACAAAAATCTAGAGTACAAATTCTTAATACAGAAAAACTACAGTACATAAACACATGAGGAGCAATGATCACAAGTAAACCCACAGCAACAATTAATTATACTGTACAATTCATAATGTGTTTAATCACAGTGCAAACTATAGTGTAAAAATTACCTCATAGTCTCTTACCACAAATCTCTTGTGCTATTTCAAAGTGTTCCTGTTATTTTCTCCACCTCCCTATAAATTGGTAATATAGCACATCCATCGGGTAAAAAGTTTGCCTGTTCTGACCTTGCTCCTCTCGTTTGATTTGCAGTGAAGTACGTGAGTGCCTGAAGCTTGATCCTGATCACAAACAGTGTTACAGCCATTACAAGCAGGTCAGGAAGCTCAACAAACAGATCCAGTCTGCAGAGGAACTCATCCAAGAGCAGAGGTGTGTGTGTGTGTGCAGGTGTGTGTGTGTTTGCGTGTAGTTGTGTGTGCATGTAGGTGTGTGTAACACCCACCTGCCTCCTGCTCTTTTAGGTATGAAGACGCAGTGAGCAAATATGAGGCAGTGATGAAGACCGAGCCCAACGTGCACCATTTCTCTCTCCTTGCCAAGGAGCGGATGTGCCATGCGTTGACACAGGTAAGACCCCTTACTGCTCCCATGAGATGCGTTAACTCGCTCTTTAACTCAATTAAACAATTTATCTACCCAACATGCCTTCCTTGCGTCATGAGCAGGGCCAGCAGGCTAGCAGAGCTATCTCAGTGTGTGGCGAAGTCCTCCAGTCGGACCCAGAGAACGTTAACGTGCTGAAGGACAGAGCTGAGGCCTATGTCCAAGAGGAAGAGTACGAGGAAGGTAAGCCTGTCAGATGTAGCTGCATGTAGTTGCAATCTATTTATTTAATGGAGTTGGTCCGTTAGATTTCCAGTTGTTTATATAGATTTATTAACACTACATTTGATTCTTTCTTTTCAATAGCTCTACTCTTCTCACAGCATTTTACCTGTTTTTATTACTCACGTTTGGATTTGAGTAAGTTGCTGAAATCCACACTTGGTTTCCAGTTTGTTAGGTACACCTAGCTTAAAGGAATGTTGTCTAAATACAACAGTCCTGCAATGAATCCTACTTTTGTAAAGGTTTTAGCTGGGTGTACCTGGAAAAAAACTGGCAACCAAGTGTATATTGTAATAATCCTAACTGAACTACACAATGCACACTGCTGTCATGGCAGAAGTCTAACACAGGGGGTCCTTGTAACACTACTAAATACACACAGGGAGATGAATTTAATATGTCAATGACACATCATTTGAGCATCTTCTCATCTGATAATTTTATTTCTTGTAATTTGGGTGTTTACAGAAAAGTAATGGGATTTTAATATAAAACATCCACATTTAATCTAAAGTCACTGCTTGTCTGAAACCCAGAAAGGACAAACGTCATATGTTAGTTTATTTTCATACAGTATAATTCAAAGTAGATGAGAAGCCCAGTGGGCTAGGAGTAAGCATAGTCTGTAAGATAAAGAGCTGCCTCACACTGTTGGCTTAAATTTAGCAGAATGTCTTGTTAATCAAGCCTAAAGCCACTCTTCAGTAGCAGTGCCAAAACACACACACACACACACGCACACACACGTAAAAAGTCCAGTGATGGCAGATGGTGAAATCACCAGAAATAGTTTGTGTCCTAGGCATCATTGCATGTCGCCTGATGTTCCAATACCGTTGTGCAAACAACCAACGGATATTGTGGTCATAATCCCTGCGTATATATTTTGTGTTTATCTGTCAGTTAAGTTTGAAATGTAATTTGCCATTCCACCCATCTTGGTGTCTTTGTGCACAGATGCCAATGCAGTGTCCAAACCCCGGTTCCCATAGAATCATTTTCCCTCCAGCTGCTCCTCACTAATGACATTCAGTCTGAAACCAGCCAAAAACATGGATCAAGTATTGGAAATATGTTATAGAATTTATAATAATAATACATACATACATACATACATACATACATACAACCGTAGAGACAGAACTATTTCTTTCTTTCATCACGTTTTTTTCTCATTACGGAATATTGTAAGGACTAGCCAGACCCTCCTAAGCAGCGCTGTGGAGACTACTGAAATACTAGTATTTAACATGTCAACTGGTATATGAAAAACCTGATTTCTTTGTGTTGCATGTAAACATCCTATACACATCCTAACTATAATCGAAACCGGGATAAACCCCATGACCAGGATACTCATTTCCATGTGAACACACTCAGTTTCTATCTTGACAATTTCATGAACTGTTTCCAGTGTGTCAGGCTCCAACACTCCAATTTCCACTACATGTTCTACAGTAAAAGACTCTGGTGATAAGCAATGACTCCTAACCAACCAGTGTGTTGCACACAAGAGTAGATATTTTCTGTAGTTGTTTTACAACAGCTAGTTAAAGCTTGAAATTGATGTAAATGCAGTGGCTCCGTTGTGTGTCAATCATCCAAATTAGTGCAGAAAAACATTTGTCCCTAATGCCTGAGACTTCCATGGCTGTGTAGGCAGTTAATCTGCTAAACAAAGGCATACAGTCCTTGTAAGAATCAGACAGTATTTGTATTCATTATTGCCATAATAAGCAGACATTCATTTTGATAGTAGCTAGTAAAGCGATTAAATCAATGAGGGGAGAAAGAGATGGCGCCCTGACTGGATTTGAACGTATGAATAGGAGAGAGAGAGAGAGAGAGAGAGAGAGGGGGAAGTAATGCAGGAAATCATCACAGGTCGGAATCAAACCCTGGATCTGTCGAGGCATAAGCATCAAAGTATATATGCACCTGCTTTACCCACTGAGCCAACCCGGCCACAGCATGGGCCATCTTAACATCCCCGCGAAACGATTTTTATTTCTTTTGGTGCAACAAAACATGTCTTAATAGTTAAACAGTGCAAAATAAAGTGAAACAGGCAAGCACTAAACATGAAAAAAAGACATTTGTGAGATTTTGGAAACCATTATGTGCATGCGCCTCAACTAATTACAGT
This sequence comes from Etheostoma cragini, assembly GCF_013103735.1. Lineage (NCBI taxonomy): Eukaryota > Metazoa > Chordata > Actinopteri > Perciformes > Percidae > Etheostoma > Etheostoma cragini. The sequence continues at coordinate 13,768,270 of NC_048417.1, forward strand.
GACAAACATCATAGAATACAGGATTATAATCACCAGAAGAGCAAACTGGTACAAGCGAGGAAAGAACCTCAATGTGCATCAAGAAACGCAACGTCGCCAGCGCAGAGCTGCGCTTTGTGCTCTGACAATGAAGCCCTCGGGCTCACTTGTCACTGGTGTATTGTTTGGAAAAGCAACACTTTTAATCCCAAATTGATAGATTTCTAGAGATGGAAACACATGATGCATTCATTTACTACATCATCCAAAGCTAACATGTGGTGCATTACAGGCACAAACTGAAATGTTTTTTTGTTCGTATCCACTTGAGGTTAGTGTGACACAGTGATGTTTTATTTAACTTGTGTCTCAGTGCTTTCAATGTAGAAGTGAACACGCGCGCAAAGAAAATAGCAGCTGTATATTAAAAAAAAAAAAAAAAATGATAAAGGAGACGGATCAAAGCTCCCACTTTTCATTTAGTTCATGTAATCGGCCAACTGCTTTCACTTTTTCCATAATGCTTTATGGTTTTAGCTTTTATTTTAAGTGAGAGGACAAAACAAGTCCCTAACATGTCAAATTTGATTTAAAAAAAGTACACACTTAGTCAAATTAGACCCACAAGTATCATCACCATCCCTTTAGGCATGTCCGCCTCAGATTAATATCGTGCCAAGGCTGTGTAAGTTGTCATTAATGTGCAATGAACACATCAGCAGGTGGGAATCCCAGTCCTCATGTGGGCTTTTAAAGTGTCAGGACCCATGGGTGTTGAATTCACCTCAGTACGCCTCACAGGGTAAACAAGCCTCAAAGCACCAAAACGTGCGCACACAAACAGCCCGGAGCTGCTCCAACATGATCTGAAGATGATGCTGAATAAAGAGGTTTATATAACGGCATGAGATCAAGCTTTGTTAGAGATGGGATCACTAAGGACTGAGGACCAGTGTTGGCAGTAATGACTTACAAAAGTAATGCAGTTACAGTAACCTGTTGCTATTGGCTGTAACAAAGGAATATAAGGCATTAGTAGTAATATTTTGGTCATATTATACCCGTTACAACATTTGATTAATCAATGTTCTTTAAGTGAATTACTTGACTTAAGTTCAATTGTTTTTTTGATTATGAACACTATCATCAGGTTAAAATTGACATTAGTCAGATATTCTGATTTATAAAGTCAAGAAGGAAAAACAAGGCCTGTGATCTCTCCGCAGTGTCATCTGCCATGTCATGTTGTAAATTCCGATGACTTTTGATTGGCTTGTCGGTTTTTCTATCGTCAATGGAATCGCTCTGAATGTGATCCCAACAATGTTGTTTGCCACTGTTTTTGAAACTATATATTTATTGTTCTAGGTTTTTTTTCTGGGATGCTCGCACAACCACAGGTCTCCCGTGTTGAATTCACTTTAGATCAGGCTTTTAGTGAGTCATCAAAGTGTTTCAATGTTACTGTAAGCCATAGATGCAATATCATTTGTATAACAGACCGGATGTACGCTTGTGCTACAGCAATGTTTGTGTCACAGTCGATAAATTGAGGAAATTAAGCCACAAATTGAAAAATAATACAATTATTCTCAGCTGATCCATGTACATTATTGTCTTTTGTTTGGTTCATCATCTTATTAGAGGCTCAGACGCGTACAGTAACAATACCTCGTGACTAAGAAGGATTCAGTGCCTTGCTCAAAGACACTAACGTTTTAGGTGGATGCTTGCGACAACAAGGTCTTAAGGTCTTGTTTCCCTCCGTTGATGAAATGTCTTTAAATAATGTACTTCTCTTCCCATTAGCTGCTTTGGATTAGTAAGCAATACTGATTTTGTCCTCTTTTTTTTTTTTCCTTCCAGCTATTAAGGACTATGAGACTGCTGCGAAACACAGCGAGAATGACCGCCAGATAAAAGAAGGTCTAGAGAAAGCTCAACGACTTCTCAAACAGTCTCAGAAGAGGGATTATTATAAGATCCTGGGAGTGAAGAGGTAGGCACAGACAGCAGGAGTTTGGGACATTTCTTACCATCCTTATAGGTGCTTTCCAGATGGGATTTTATCAGGAAAGTTGAGAATTGGGGTATTATTTTGACAAATGGGTTACAAAATGCATCGGAAGGTAATTTGTTTCTGTTTTTAGACTGCCTTTAACAACCACTGCTCTACAAAGGAGCCATGCTACACTGGAAAGCACATCATTTATTGGAACAATATTGTGTTCAAAAGCACTTTGACAAGATTGATTACATTTTAAGACAATGAAATAACTCTTGGGGGGGGGAGAAGAAGTAATGATTTACATGAGAGCCAATGCGGTAACCCTGACACTTGGACTTTAGGTCTGGCTTGTGTAGAAAAGAAGGGAAGGGAAGCTGTTTTAATCTTTTAATAAATGTGCTGATAATGCGCTCCCCACTGTCACAGAACTGCCCAGAAGAAGGAGATCATCAAAGCCTACAGGAAACTGGCACAACAGTGGCATCCAGACAACTTCCAGGATCCAGAGGAAAAGAAGAAGGCTGAGAAGAAGTTCATAGACATCGCTCAGGCTAAAGAGGTTCTCACTGACCCAGGTACATGGTTTTGTGGTCAGTGGGACGTTGTTTCCCAGCAAATGCCAGACCTCCCAGGGGCTGCTGGGAACAGCTTACTACCTGCTATTTTAAGCAGCTTGAGACCTTCATTATGTTTACTGGGAATTATCTTTATTTTCAATGATTAAAGAAACGTTATCCAAGCAGTGCATTACTTCTTTGAGCTTGCAGTTTTGCCTGATTGCAGTAATAACTGCTGAAATCAGGCCAAAGTGAAGAATGCTCATAATCCTCACATTTTCCACCATAAATTTATCAAATGCAGTAGTCTGTTAAGGAGCCCCAGTGAAAAAAGGTCAAATCGTGTGATCCAACTACACTAGATGTCCATGGAGACTTCCACAAGAGTTTCTTATGAAGCATCGCTGATTCTCCAGCGCCAACATTTCAAATCTCAGCAAACCTCTTCTAAATTCTACTTCCATTGAACCACCCGCAACCTAATAGCTAAAACTAAATGTTTTATTTAAAGTATGGATCTTATTGGTCATCAGCTGATCTAAAATGTTGTAAGATTACTTTACTCTTACTTATTACAGAATGGTTGTCAGTTATTCAAAATGTGTTAGCCTAACTGAATTATTAAAAAGTAAAATGAATATATTAATATATTATAATAATAACCAAACTTATTCCTGGAGGAATTGATTTCTAATTAAAAAGCTATTAATGAGTGTATTATATTTTCTGTCCTAGTTCTGTACTGACATTATTTTTATTTATTTTTTAGAGATGAGAACCAAGTTCGACCAAGGAGAGGACCCCATGGATCCGGAGAGCCAGCAGGGTCGTCATCATCAGCACTTCCATGGAGGCTACCAGGGCTTCCAGGGTTTCAATCCGTTTGGCTCTGGACCCTTTAACTTTAAATTCAACTTCAACTAAGGAAACTCATGTCCAGCACAGCTGGAGCGGATTTTCGTATTTTCCTCCCTATTTAAAAGGGAGATCACTGGCATGAGGAATGTCAGAAATGTCATCAGTCTCACAAAATGCGGAGCCAATTGTGACTTTGAATTCAGTGACCTTAAATTAAATATGCATCTTTGTTGTTGATGATACAACTTTGAATTTCATTTGGGGAAGGTCTGTTGCTATGCTAACAAATATGTTCCATGTGTGAACCAGCTTTTATCTCTTTAAGTATAAGTGGTTAATTCTGACACTTGCATCTTTTCCACATCTTTACAATTCACATCCATTCTTAAGAGTCAATTTGCACATAGGTACAGTACTATTTTTATATGAATGGAGTTTTTCAGAACTGTAAATAAAGAGCTATTTATGTACCTTAAATTGAACCGAGGCGCCAGGGTATTGCTGTATGGAAAGTTTAGAGAGTTGCTTTGCTACATTCATGGTCTGAAGCTGCAGTTTGAGAAATGGTACTTCTTCATCACTACATCTAACCTCTTCCTAATTCCAAGTATCTTAAATACATGTTCACATGGCGTAATGGTTTGAGGAACAAATGTGTAAGAAAATCCCTTCACTGTAGACCTTTCAGAGCATGAATCGCATCACATCCACTGACCACACAAGGGGACTGAAGAATTCACAAATAGATTTTGTAATGGTTTTGTAGCAAAGATTTTTTTCTTCTTCCACAAGACAATAATATAAACATTTCTATTTGACACAGCACAGTAAAATATGGGTGTCCTAAGACCAGATATCGTGCACCCACTTTTTTTTAATTGACTTTTAAGACTTTTAAGAAAAAAAGACTTCGGTTGAGCAGCAACACCCATGATATTCCTGAGACAAAAACACTGGTTCTTTGTGGAATTAAAATATTGAAAAATGATTTCTTAAAATGCAATGCTGAATGTAGTAAGATGTAAACACTAGTTAAAATCCTATATCCTACCCCTAAACCAGGACTTTTAGTAGCAACTGAGGATTCTTTGATCCTTAACTTGGCATTGATTGCCTGGTGTCATCTCATATATCGTCACATGACTTTGCAAGGATGGACAGATGACTGCTGCTAACCCCTGAGTTACTACGGTGACCTCACTACAATTGGTTAGCAAACAGTAAATTGGATGTATCGTTAGCATTTTATAAAAAGGTGAGAAACTCACTCTCAGCTTATTTATATTTCCGTTGGACCCACCACTTTACATTGTAAA
>NC_048417.1:13772997-13777955 GCF_013103735.1 Etheostoma cragini
CCCCCCCCCCTATTTTCAGCCCACTTTGAATTACAACAACTAGCCTAACAAAAAGAACAGTAATTATCTTAAATAGTATAGCAGGGATTCTGCTGATCTGTGTAACCGATGGACAGTCATACTCTTACATTATGGGGACCACAAAATCAGCACCATGGACAGTGATCATGACATTGTGCACAATGTTATTAACCGTTGTGTTGTCTTCCCGTCTAAATTGAAAATCAATACTTTTGACGCTTTTTAATCAATGTTTGTCACTTTGGAATTCATGGTCAATAAACCTCATTTTTAGGAAATTATACATAATGTTTGAGTTAGAAAAGCAGAACTTTAGAATTAGACTAAAATTAAAGGAAATTATGTTGATGGATAATCACAGACTGGAATATGTCTTTTACTCAATTTCCAAAACACTTTATGCTATAAACTTTATTAAGATGACCCAAAAATAATGAAAGCAGAGATTTGTACTAGTCAAAGAGCATTGTGTGGATCAATCATGTTTTGTGGGTAATTAAAAAGAACATTGATATAGGAAAACGGATCAACTTGACCTGAGGACAACACGAGGGTTAAAGTTACACCTGTAAAGCACGAGTCTAAACTGTAAATAAGAACTTTCTCAAGGGAAGGGTGAAATAAAATAGACTTGGAGTAAGAAAAACGAAGGTACGAAAAAGACCCTTCCTGACCCTCACAATATAAGTCAGACTACCCTCCCTTCAGCAAAAATAAAAATTACACCCAATATTTGTACGGTCCCCAAGTTCTAATGTAACCACTTTGCAGTAAGGTATCGCCTTTGAAAACAGATCAGCTTTATGTCACCACAGCTTTGGTTTGGGAATTAGCTTTTTGAACGAATTTTCCTTATTAATATCGATAATACACTATGAAATCAGATTCATAAAGATGTGCCTTCTCTAGTTGATTCTTTGCATACATTATCAGTGCAATATACGCCAACTAATTATTCTCGAACACACACACATGCAAATAATAGAGTGCTTTGATTGACCTCACCCCATTATTCTTACTGTGTACCCTTCATTCTCCGGTAACAACATACTAACTGAGACCTGATAGCAGTGCTAATAGCACTCTACAAGTTCACAGTTGGTAGTTAACACTTACATCACATGTTCATTTTGTACAGCATATTTGACTGCAGAAGCAGATATGGTATCTCTGCAAATATCACATCTTTCTCTGGCTGAGGATGCATGGCTATGTTTAGATGGAATTGTCTGTCTTCAAGCTTCACAGGTGGCCTGTTAGAAAAAGGTGCTGCCTTCTTCCTCTTCAGCATGGTGCTGGCAGGCACTAAAGTTCATCACGCCGGTTGTCTACTGTGCAGAGGGTGGGGTGGAGGTTGGAAACAAATAAGGAAAATGAGCACAGTGGTGACAGAGACAACGATTCGACCAAGAAAAAGGTTGATCATTCAAGAGTAGATCATTTGTCTAATAAACAGTGTTTTCATTTTCTAACCTTTTTTATGTTGTGAGGGAAAGGGAGTCTGTTTTTGCGTTGCTGTGTCCTGTTCCTGGACCCGACTCAGTAGCTGTTTTATCTCGTTGTCATATTCAACCCACTCAGGCACAATCCTTGCTGCAGCCGTCAGCTTGGGCTCCTTGGTCTTCGGGTTATTGCACTGCAGCAGAAAAAGCAGACAAAACATCACTCACGCCACCGGTGCCACTTTTTCCCAATAAGTCATATTGTCATTCCCAGCACTGTCTGTGGCAGGCATTTGAACCTAATTTGATTTCCAATTCTGTTAAAAGGACATTAGCCGATGTCTTGTGTCTGAATTACCAAGTGGTGTCCTAAACCACAATGAGACAATGCATCCTTTTCCAGTCGACTGGAGCCCCGCCAGTAATTCTCTAAATTAGTTTAGGAGACTACAGGATTGCTCCTCAGTTTTCTCCTAAATGCCAAGTGCCTCATGGACATTAGTGGCTGGGAAAACGCTCCTGCCTTTCAGTGGTGCAGCAGCTACAGTTCACTGTAACCAAAAAAAGCTGCAACCATGCTGTATAAAAAGGGTTAAATACTTTTTAAATCATCAGCGTGTTTCAACCCAAAAGAAGGAATGAAATGACAAAGTTGATTTTCCATATCTAAATAAAAAGAACAATGATAAAATGTTGATGAATTACGTAGTATGTTCCTAGTATGCCAGTTAGCTTTTGCCATATTACTAATTAGTGTAGATTGATTTGCTCTGGGACTCTTCTTGCTTTGGCAGACCTTCATCCACAGCACTGCGGAGGAGGGTCTGGCTAGTCCACACAGCATTCCAGGATGGGAGAAAAAAAACGTGCTCTGGTTTATTGGCATTTCTTTGAACCAATCACCAAGCCCCGGTGCTGCTTGAAAATAGCTTTGGGAAGTAAACATGTACCTTCAAAAGTTGTTTTAGTTGTGCAACAGAAAACTCAATTTGGACAGAGAGTCTACCTAGCTGTCTTGATATACCCTGCAGAGATCTGAGGAGTAGTAAACCATAGTCCTCATAAATCAATTAGAGTTTAAAATTCAAACAAACAAAATGGAAAGCTATGGACATCCGGCTAAAAACAGTGAAATCCGGCGGAATTTCCAACGGCAAAGGAGAAAACACGCAAGTAGAACGTCATGGATATAGACTAATCTTAGACTCACCAGGTCTATAGTCTTAGCTGTGACTTTAGAGGTGTCATCACACCAGGTCTCACACCACAACCACTCCTGTGGAAGAGACTTGATGGCCACTTGGTGGATCATGTTGTTAGGAAGGTCCTAAAGATATCAGAAAACAAATATTAAGGTGCATTATAACAATCATTAAGGTATAGTAGGTGCAATGATGTCATCTGTGAGTTACATACCTGGTCCAGGTTGGACAGACTGTTGGGGTCTTGGCTCAGGGCTTGATACTGGCCTCGTAATCTGTCCCCAGCGGCAATCTTCCTAAACTTCTTCAAGTCCACTACATACAGAGCGCTGGTTGAATGAAGTAGGAGAGAAAACAATGTGTGAGAAAACTATTTCCTGGAAGGGAAAGCCCATTAGAATGACTCAAAAAAGTAAATTAATGACTCAATAAAGTTAAACACCCCGGGCGCATTGAGATAATTGTGGCTAACATGGTACATTAATAAATCCAACAGTGTAGCCTATGTAGTTTCACCCATCACTTATTAGATATACGTCTGCCAAAGGATATTTAGCGCCTTGTGTTTTTACTACGGGTCATTCCCCCTCGCTGCTTTTGTTGTGCCTCACAGAGCTAAGCAGCGATTTGATATGTACAATGGCTGTAAACAAAAGTCTGATACTAAAATATAGTCACAATAACTGCAACTACACACACACACACACACACACACACACACACATATGTGCTGGTCATATAATTAGAACATCATGAAAAAGTTGATTAATGTCATTAATTCCATTCAAGAAGTGAAATTTGCATGTTACATTCATTCATCACACACAGTGATATAGTCAAAATGTTAATTTCTTTCAATAGTGATGATCATAACTGACAACTAAGAAAAATCCCAAATTCTGTATCTCAGAAAATGTAAATATAACTTAAGACCAACACAAAAAAAGGATTTTTCAAAATGTCGGCCAACTGAAAAGTATGAAGATGGAAAGTATGAGCATGTACAGCACTCAATACTTAGTTGGGGCTCATTTTGCCTGAATTAGTGCAGCAATGCGGCATGGCATGGAGTTGATCAGGTGTTATGAGAGATTTTCTCTAGAGGGTTAACGTCAGGCGAGTTTGCTGGCCAATTAAGAAGAGGGTTACCACGGTCCTTAAACCAGGTACTGGTAGCTTTGGCACTGTGTGCAGGTGCCAAGTCCTGTTGGAAAATGAAATCTGCATCTCCATAAAGTTGGTCAGCAGCAGGAAGCATGAAGTGTTCTAAAACGTCCTGGTGGACGGCTGCTTTCACCCTGGACCTCAGAAAACACAGTGGACCAACACCAGCAGATGACATGGCACCCCAAACTATCACTGACTGTGGAAACTTTACACTGGACTTCAAGCAACGTGGATTGTGTGCCTCTCCTCTCGTCCTCCAGACTCTGGGAACTTGATTTCCAAAGGAAATGCAAGATTTGCTTTCATCAGAGAACATAACTTTGGACCACTCAGCAGAAGCCCAGTCCTTTTTGTCTTTAGCCCGGGCGAGATGCTTCTGACGCAGTGTCTTGTTCCAGAGTGGCTTGACACAAGGAACGCGACAGCTGAAGCCCATGTCTTGCATACGTCTGTGCGTGGTGGTTCTTGAAGCACTGACTCCAGCTGCAGTCCGCTCTTTGTGAATCTCTCCCACATTTTTGAATGGGTTTTGTTTCTCAATCCTCTCCAGGGTGCAGTTTTCCCTATTGCTTGTACACTTTTTTCTACCAAATCTTTTCCTTCCCTTTGCCTCTCTATTAATGTGCTCGGACACAGAGCTCTATGAACAGCCCGCCTCTTTAGCAATGACCTTTTGTGTCTTGCCCTCCTTGTGCAAGGTGTCAATGGTTGTCTTTTGGACAACTGTCAAGTCAGATGTCTTCCCGATGATTGTGTAGCCTGGAGAGCGGGTCTTAGAGACCATTTAAAGGCCTTTGCAGTTGTTTTGAGATAATTAGCTGATTAGAGTGTGGCACTAGGTGTCTTTGATATTGAACCTTGTCACAACATTTAAATTTTCTGAGATACTGAATTTTATTTTATTTTATCAGTTAGTCAGTTATTAGTTAGTTGTCAGTTATAATCACCACAATTAAAAGAAATGAACATTTGAAATAAATCACTGTGTGTGTGATGAATGAATATATTATAAAAATTCCACTTTTTGAATGGAATTACTGACAGAAATCAACTTTTTTACGATATTCTAATGATTTGACCAGCACCTGTTTGTGTGTGTGTGTGTGTGTGTGTGTGTGTGTGTGTG
>NC_048417.1:13778055-13780657 GCF_013103735.1 Etheostoma cragini
GGGTGGGTGGCTGATCTTTAATGCAATATCTACATTTCCCATTATCAGCAACCATTCATCCAATGTTCCAAATGCTCCATTTGTTTACTAATCTGATATTATTTTAAAAAACCAACTAAGAAAACATTTAACAACCCTTTTGCAATTATGTAAGCACATAATGTAATCTGGAAATTGCTGCCCTGGTTAAAAAAAAACATGGCAACTGATCTCAGCTGGGATTCTGTCTATAATGGAGTCCAATGGAAATTTGTGAGTGACCCCAAACTTTTGACCGGTAGTGTATGTTGTATCAATATCGTGATATGTGACTAGATATTGTCTCAGACTTTGGATGAACTGTAATATTGTAATATTTAATAATATGTCTTTACCTGGTTTTACAGCAAAGTGATGTCATTTTCTAAACTTACAAGACTGTTCTAGCTGTTTTATTATGTATTATTTAACTTTACCCACTAAGTCATTGAAATAATTTCTGGAGAATACTTATCATAAAACTCATGTGTAAGTAACATTTTCTGAAAGCACCAATAGCCAACCATACAACATCGTCGCAATATCAATATTGAGGTATTTGATCAAGAATATCGTGATTTCTGATTTTCTCTATATCGCCCAGCCCTAGATGAGTCTCTCACTTTCAAACACACACTTACATATATAGCTCTTTCCTATGTGACTTCAATTTGCTCCTTACCTGATCGGCGTCCACAAAGATGATCTTGTCCACAGCCAGGGGGAAGAGAACATCCAGGAAGAGGATCTTGTATCCCCAGATAATGCGCTGCTTCTCAGTCTGCTGGTGGAGCCAACGGGGCCACTTGTACTGTACCAATTCAAACTGAAAGCCATACGACTCTGCCATGTGAGAGATGGTCTCCTAACCACACCAACAACAAAAAAACAGGGGTAAAATAAATCAGATAGAACAGCACATTTTTGAAGTAACTAAACATTTAAGAATTATTAAAAGTTCAACTAACTGTGCGTTTGGGAGCCTCGAACACATCACTAAAAAGAAAGAGTACTACACTGTGGGATATTAGCAGCGGTGTACTGTGGTCATAGGCACAGGGTTTCATTACAGACACTCATCAATAGCTTGTGAGGCAACTACTTTATCTCACAAACCAAATTAGGGAGAGGGTATATTTGGATTCTGTGAAAAAAATAATTCTGTAGAACATGTGCAGTGGGGCTCGAAAGTTTGGGCACCCCAGGTAAAAAAATGTATTAATGTGCATAAAGAGGCCAAGAAAAGATGGAAAAATCTCCAAAAGGCATCAAATGACAGATTAGACATTCATATAAAATGACACTAAAAGTTAGATTTTATTTCCATCATTTACACTTTCAAAAAAACACAAAACAAAAAAATGGCGTCTGCAAAAGTTTGGGCACCTTGAAGAGTATATAGCGAGTCAAAATCCACGATCCATCCAGAAAGAGGCAGGGTGCCCAAACTTTTGCAGGCGCCATTTTGGGGTTTTCTGTTATTTTGAAACTGTAAATGATGGAAATAAAATCTAACTTTTTGTGACCTACTATACGAATGTCTAATCTGTCATTTGATGCCTTTTGGAGATTTTTCCATCTTTTCTTGGCTTCTTTATGCGCATTAATAAAAAATTTTACCCGGTGTGCCCAAACCTTAGAGCCCCACTGTATATTCCATAAAGTGACAGATAACACATTGCCTAGCAGAAAACGGATAATGCTGGTTAGTTTGTGTGGTCTTGCTGAGGGCATTAACAAGTGGCTGTGTTACAAGCCCAAAAAAGCAGATTAGACAGATTAGGCAGATTACTTTCATTAGAGATGCAGTTTTCAGAGATATTGGCGCATAATAATGCAGGGCTGAAATTCATAGTGCAAGACATCTGAACATACTATATAAATAACTGTTTTTGCAACTCAACATGTGTCACAGAAGACATTGAATGTATATCATCTTCTATGGAAAATATGAGATTAAACACAGACCATTACAAAGAAGAGAACAACCCACATATACCGCTTTTGCTTTGTATGAATAAAGCTCTTGAGAACTGTGATCAAGTTATTTTGAACAAGCAGGTAAAAAAAGAATGCTTTTATGGAGTCATGAAGTGAGGGAAGTACCTTGAAAGATGGGGAGAGGTAATTCTTGAGGAACCAGAACTTGACAGGTGTTTTTGTATGCCGAAGGACAGATAGCATCATTATTCTGAAGTAGACAGAAAGAGTGAAAGGATCAGTTAAAGGATCAAGGCTAAAAGGAATGTAACATGTAAGGCCAAAACAAGTAAGTGTGTGAGTGAACTGAAAGTGACCCACCTCAGGAAGCGCTCATACAGATGGCCTGAGGCCACAGAAAATACATTTAGAACATCCTCTTTCTTCTTCTCTCCATCCTTTTTCTTGGAGCCACCACCTGTGATGCTGTAAATAAGACCATAATACATAATTCCGTTCGTTTGTCACTATGGGGAAATTAAGTTCACATTTTAAACAAAATTAGGACATACAAGACAGAGAAAACCATAACATATATACATTGCTACTCATAACATAAACCAGAGCACTCAGGCATATGGGGGGATAGCTGAAAAAATAAATA
>NC_048417.1:13780782-13847471 GCF_013103735.1 Etheostoma cragini
TGTATATATATTATAGAGTCTCTTTGGTTTTTTTTAAATATAGTGACAATAAATTGGAACTAAGCCAATAACCACCATGCTTTTGTTTTAGAACACTAACAATTATAACAGCCAGCAGAAAACATCTTTAAACAAACCATGCAATACTGTGTGTTCTATTTGAAATGAAACAATGATAAACGAAAGCCATGATTGTGACGTGATTTGAACAGCACTTCAGTTCTCCTGCTGGAACTCCTCTAGAAAACTTACATAATTAATGACTTGGACCAGACACAGTTATAGCAGCTGTAACACTTTTAACCACTTGTTATTCTTAAATTCTCACATAGTTTATAGAGAGCCCTTAATGTAAAGAAAACAATCCAATTTTTTTATTTTGTATATATTTATTTGTATCAAATCACCTTAAAGCTGACTAGAGATGCACTGTTAAGCTTTAAGAGGGAGCCTTATGTTGTAGACATCTAAGCTTCTGGTAACAGTAGAGGTGAAATCATTATCAGAAACGCATCAGGCAACCTTTTGTGAATCAAGCTGCAGAGCTCAAAGTGCAGTTAAATGCACTATCCGCAGTGTGTAACTTTGCCATATACTTTTCATTAGCTGAATGCATGTGATGCACCAGGAGTGCATAGTGTTGCAAAATGCACGGCTATATAATACAGTTAATTGTGTTAGGGGTTGGTACCAATCATGCCCAATTGCAGTAGCTTCTCTCATCCCCTTTGAAAACAGTGCTCCTCCAACCATGGCATATGTTTAGATAATTATTTTCTTTGTTTAAGTCATTTATCAAGCTTAAATGCCAAGTTGCTACCTCCTTTTTCTCAAATGGGCAGACAGGCAAGGAAAACATTTAAAAAACCTTAGTGTGGAAATAGCCAAAAGCATCACTTTACACAACTTGCCTGCTAAAAGACAGTGCCCATCAAATCAGTCCATTAACTCCAGACAGAATTAAACTATCACTGACATTTAGGTAAGTAAGTGTTAGCAACAATTTAATCAACATTAGAAAATCTAGTTCACCAAACTAGAGTCATTAAAATGTTTCACATCAAGTTACCAGCACAGATGACACTAACATCTAAAGGACACTCTTTACACCCTGATCGCTATTGAAGGGCAGTGGCACATGATGCAAGGCAGATAGAAATCTGGACCTAGGCTGGAGGGTTAGATGTGTCTGCAGTCAAGCTGTGTGTCCTTGTCTGTAACGGACTGCTGACGAGGGAAGAAGTGTCTCTCACACACTCAATCACGACCACAGCCTCAGCCCGGAGGCCACAGGAAGACACCAGTGAGTGAGACAGAAGTGGGAAGGGAGTGGAGAGAGCATACTGTTTGTCTCTACATGTCCTCAAAAAACAACTTTGACACACGTACAAGAGACTGGCTGGCATGTAAGTCACATCCATATAACACAAACTCAATGATGGCCAAGGATGCTGCGCACATGTTTTTTTTTTTTTTACCATTTTATGATCATTTGTTGATGGTGTTTTAAGCCCCCAATGTCTCCTTCCAGGCAGTGCTGCAACCGCTGACTTCAAGGCAACCCAACCCTAACCTTAACCTGAACCCTAACTCTAACTTAGCCTAAGCCTAGTGACATTTGGGGCTTAAAACGCTGATAAACCCTCTGGGGGATCCACGATGCTAAGGGTAAATCCTGAGCGGTGGACAACACTAACGGGACAAAACGCTACTTCTGTTTTTCCTCCAACTGCGTAGATTGAGCAGAATCATTCTCCAACATCTGTGTCGAGATCATTCAAAGAGATAAACAGGATGTGTGCAATTGAACTGACAAAAAGACAGTTGATGTAATGTATAGTACACAAATGTACTTTTAAGCATTACTCTAATTTGTATTTTAGTTTTCCTGTTCATGTTCTTCAGTATTTATAGGGCTATCTGCTCGCTGTTTACCTGGGTTTGTTTTCCTCACAGACAAAATCAAATCCCAAACCATTCAAAGCCATGACAAAGCAAAAAAAGACTTCCATAGTAAACACAAAGTCTGGGCACTGCACTGGTCATGGCATCCAGTCTACAGTGTTAAGATGTAAAAAACAAAAACAAATTTGAGTCGTAAAGACAGGTCATAAATGGTTAGCTTGTACAGGGTTAGAGATTTTGTTGATTGATATTTTGCCTAGAAAGCAAAAGGGAAACATGTCCACCGAAGATAAACAGCTACACTGCATGTACCTAAAAAACAAGCTCACCCCTTTTTTACCTTTCCCACATGGTAACCACCAACACAACTATACATGCCTTACATTTTACCCACACGGCGGGCACACCATGACAGACAAAACCACTAAGAGATTCTCTAACATGGAAAGCATTCTCATTTCAACCATCTTCTACTCCATAATTCAGTTCATCTTCTGAGCTATATGGTCTGCATAACACATTTTGCTTTTGACAAAAAGCCACAGAAAGAACCTTCCCATCTTTTCTCAAATCTCAACCAGCAAATACATGTTACAGAACAACCCTGCCTGGATTCAGGAAAAACAATGACCAAGGCCTCATCTAACACTCTCCAAGGTCTTGTGACTACTGGGGACGAGGTGGCTTTTACAGCACCATCCACCTAAAACCTGAATAAGCTGTTGATGTTCTCTCCCACCCTGTGTGGCCCTGAAGTTATATTGATCTCTAAGAGCAGCATGAAGGACATTAAACCTCCCCAGGCTCAGAGTAGCGCAAGGGAAAAACTTTCACTTTTTCTTCTTCCCAGCCAGAGACAATGAAGAGAACAAGAGAGAAAGCACAAAAGGGAAAAAAATAAATAAAAAGTATATCACAAAACTAGGATGGAAAGCATGTTAGACAGAAAGCAAGGAAACCTAACAAATATATTTAAACTCGTTATTACTCTACAGAGATAACATTCTCTTTAAAGATGAGAACATTTATAACAACTTTGTTATTTATACTTATTGATGCATGGGCCCACCTCCCTAATACTTCAGATGTGTAAGATCAATACATTGCCTCCAGTCCCGCCCTTACAATGAATCCCTAAAAGCATGCTGTTGTTACAAATGAAGTCATGGGTATAAATACATATTTACTCTGGAACCAACACTATTTTGTAAGATCGCTGGTCTACACAATGTTAAATATTTAGACACTTTTACTTTTGCAAACCTGGCGTTATGAATATGTTGTGCAGTCATCTTAAAATGTATTTTTTCAAAACTATAATAAACCCATCTGTTCTATCAATGAGAAAACAATTGTTTTCCTGTCTGGGGTTCAGCTGACAAACAAGCAAATATCTTTTCAACATTTTTCATCATCTCTTACTCAGACTAAATTGTATTTGGTGGTTTTTAGTCTTTTCTTTTTGTCTGTCTTTTAATAATAATCATTTCCAACTTTCAATGGTGTTAGAATGGAGTTGGAACTTTATTATTCTATAAGTTGGACACTCTATTTAAGGACATGGTGGGATGTACTGTATGGTTAGACTTTTTTACTCAACAAGAGTGGCTTTCTTTTTTTTAATCTGCCATTATAAATGCTGATATCAATAGTTCTGAAAATTATCGGGATAATATTGGCCCGAAGATATATTGGTCGGGCTTTACTGGGGAGTCGTGTCCTGCGTTGACACAAGCATAAATGTAGCTAATTCGTATTGCTTTCTGCTTTAGTTCCGGCTCCTTTCCCACAACACAGGTGACAATCTGCGTTCCATGAACCAGTTTTTGTAGCCAGGGAAACGCACACTAAGGCCCCCATGTAACCTGTTGCCTTCAGCAAAACATCACGGCTGACAATCAATTTAAGAGCACTGTTCTTTCAGAAATTTGAATTTAAAAAATGTGCCTGTATTTACACGTGTACATTACACCATGTTTGTGTACATGTTGTGTACATGTTGTAGTTTTATGCACTTATACATGCCATGGCCACATACGTGTATGCAGGCTACAACACTAACTGTAGTGTTGTTAATATTCAAAAAATGACTACGTAAATGTATGAATATAAGCAAAAGAAAACATGAAAATGTCAAAATCATCTTTAAACACTGCTCTACATTCTTACCATGTCCTGTGAGAATATCTCTTTAAGTCATTGTCCTTTATTTCAAACTTAGGAGAGTAGTGCAGCATTTAAAAAGCAACAATGAACCACTGCATGCTACTGAATATGAAGTATTAGCTGTTAAAATAATGGGTCGCAGCAGCACTGCCTACCTTTTCTCAAAAGTGTTCCAAACACTTCATACAGCAAGCGTTAAGTAAGAAGACAGGATCACACAGTTAGGAAGTGTTGGGGGAAAACACACAAACGCATGTGCGCGCACGTGCACGTGGACACGCATGCGCACAAACACACACATACCTACAGAAGCACATATTTTTTCCAAGACTAGATCTTACAGCATAATATTGCAGTCTTGGTCGAGAGGAGGAATAAGATTTCCTGAAACCACAACGTGTAATTGACAAACACATCAGCAAACCCACCAATCAAAAAGTTGTTACTGCCCATCAGCTGGGTGAGGGTTTAAAAGTGTTAGCTATATGTGAGAATAGATTACACACCTTGCTATGGAGTCCCATAAGCCTTTGCTTTCACTATTTTCACTTAAAAGATCTTCATTAATCTTCTCGGCCTTTTTCTGCACCTATGACCAGAAAGGACACACAACGCAATGATTTTATCGGTGAATTCATTATAAACTGTGTAAAATTATTCCAGCAGCCTCAATGTGTGATCTGCTGAAGAGCATTTTACTGTAAGCTGAATAATGCCCGGTGTTATGAGAAGTCTAATATAATTATAACACACAATTTTCAAAGAAATACACTCACTCTGACTTTGATGATCTTACTGTGGAAACTGTTCAGCACAACACTGACATCACCAGCATCTGCAGGGGAATCAGTTCCATCATGCCTGAAAACATGGACAAAGAGTAAGAAAGTGCTTACTGTCACCAAGAGTGGAAATCAATAATTGTGAAATCTGAACAATGGATCTGCAGCCAGTTAGTCTAACAATAGTCTCGCTTGCTAGAACTATCTCCACGCGCTGCGGAGTAAGGTCTAGCCCCTCTACACATACACTTCTGACTAGGAGAAATTTCATTCTCATTTCTTAAAATCCATAACATCCGTCTTGGGTGGCGCTAAGCTTCGGTCGCAGCAACAGTGTATCTGCAAATTGGTCTCGGGAAGAAACTTGTTTTGGTGGAAAATTTGCATTGCGCAAAATAAAATGCCACAAAAAATTTTAAAGTAAGTTAACTGTTCACAGAATACAGTAACGTGAGCTATTATGTTGTAAACATATTCTTTGTCAATTTTAACAAACATCCCCTGAAAGACCAATCAGATCTGCCTTGTTGCACGATCCAAATTTTCTTTGAAAATTTCCATTTTCATTGAATAGCTTGCTAGCTTAAAGTTTGTTGAGGTTTCCCAAAACCAACAGCATGGCAAGGGACATGCAGCGGAAGATCAGGCGGCATGGGTCAAGATCAAGACTAGTCTAACACAGGTGAAGCCGCATTTGAAGACTGAAACTTATCAACAGACTAGAAAATAAAATGTACAATTAGTCAACATTGCATAATTTTAAAATTATCGCAATTCAACTTCAATGGGATACTCCAAAACATGCACTACAGTATACACTGAACATCTTTAATCCCTCATTGATCATGACCATTTTCAGCATTCTACACATTTTAGTACTTCCTAGATGATTCAGTCTTATAATATGTAAGCTAGACACAAAGACAGGTACCGATTAGCCCATAGTCTTCATACCGAATCCAAATCTAAAGGCGAAGCCACAGACATTATTTATATGTGAGAAAATAATTTCTAGTTCTTGAAGAATCTTTACAAATCAGTAGTAGATTAAATCAAGCAAATGAATTGGCCATGGATAGGCACAAAAAAAGGTCAACTGACTGTACTATCAAACATCATATAACTTTAACTTATATTGGTTAGTCAAAAAGTGTTTTGTAATGGATTATCTTAAAGTCTAACTGTAACCACAAGTTATCTAATTTTGTAATAAATTAGTATTGTCAACTTGATTTTATTTAAAAAAGTAATATGTTCTATTAATAAAAGAAAAAGAAAAAAAGAATCTTCGGAAATCATTCTTGGTAATGACTTCACATGCCCAGGGCTGAGACAACGTTTAGCAGTGGTAGTAAGGATCAGGTTCTAAATACAACCAATCCTGTGTTGTTGTTTTTTTTTTAAATATCAATGTGACTACATAACTGCAGTATTCACTGCAGTATTTACATTGATCATTGTTTGTTGCTGCAAATAATTATATTACCACTTTTTGCATGAATGTTTATAAATTATATAGGCACTTACAGTGCTACATTACCAATCAGTCGGTCTTAGATTAATAGTGTACTTGAGTGAAACACATTTTTTGTTAAACATATACAGTAAAGAATATACAGTAAAGGCTCCTCTCATGTAGGAGACAACTGCAGCTAATGGACAAACCACTGACAGACATTAAGAGCATGCACTTAAAAGGGGATTCTGAGAGAGCTGCCAGGGTCACACTCTGATCCCGTTCGTTACCCTCCATCATCATTAAGAATCCCCATACCGTTATTTTATCCACCACTAATTCCCAGTCAAGCTGTATGCATGTACTGGTAGACTTAATGAGAAAGTCTGTACAGTATTGATTGCGTAACACTGGCCTTTCACTGTAATTGTTTTAGGAGTGATTTGCCCAGTGGACAATGTGTTTTGGCAGGCAGGATCTGCAGGGTCTCATGGAAAACCTGAGATGAGCAATAGGCCATGATGCACAGCAAGCCATTATGACCCCAGTGCGTACTAAAGGCAACAAAACTAACCTTATCACTATGATAAATGCTCCCTCCTCATTGGGCCCAAAGTGCTGCTTGTGTCTCGCCCCCTCTTCTGTCACTGATACAACTCAGCCTGTAGGGCTTGTGCTAGAAAGCACCAGAGATCAATCTGTATCCTTGCTTTGAGGAGAGGAGAGCTGGCCGTCTCATTCATCGCTGTCAGGCCGAGACGCAGTGGCAGCACAGGGTGGAAGAGGAAAATGCAGGCTCTGGGAATGGAGAGCGCAGACACTCCCACTAGACTCTGATCGGCCACCTAACCAGAGCAGAGTGCCGCTAACCACAAGAATAATGACACTGCCAAGGTGAAAAATGACATCACCTCTTAGCTTCACCTGGAGGATTGGGAAATAAATCTTGGTTGTCTGATATGATTCCAGAGGAACCGAGGGCTGTATGTGTCCTAAATATTATGTGAGGATAGCCAGAGAGGACAATATCTGTGATTATAGGGACATCTAGAGTAATGCACTACGGCTGACTGTGCAGATTCCAAGGTTATAATCGTCGACAAAAACAAACAAAATTACAAAAACTAGGTGGGATTTTTTTAATTAAAGTAAAAGTGCAGAATTAAAAAAAATGTGTTTTGTTCAAAATCGCATCAAAGCACAATACTGTTCTATCCGTCCGAGGAAATTAGACAACGCCAACGCACTCTGTCTAGCATATGTACCCTTTGACACCTACGCCGTCCTAACTGGAACACATTGTGCTGTAGATATTTTGCTGTCTGAGGTAGATGGCATGGCAGGTGACCAGCTGAATCATCCCTCCACTCTGTCTTCTCTTTAATAGCACCTCTCTCCTCCTGTTTGTCTCTCTTCCCTCTGTAGTGAGCAGAATTCCCTGCACTCATCAAAACCTTGAGCTGCTACAGTGTCAGCAGCTCTCTATGTTACCATAGCGATAGGTTTCATAGCTACCTCTATGAAATGGAGAGGTGGCTAGAAACAACCTTCATGCTGAGCTACTGATGAAGATGCCTAATTAACATCATTAACTAACTTTTTTTTCCAAAATACATTAATGTCTGTAAGGAATGACATGGGAAAAACAACAATAATAAAAATAGCCTGAAGACACTGGTGAATGCTCACGTGAGAATCTCATAGATATCCTCTGATCTCCCTTTACGTAACCTCAGGATCCAGGCACCAGGATTGGCTTTCAGCTGGAAATATCCCTGTAGTGGTTGAAGCAGCAGAGTATTTATTGTAAGCATTAAATTCACACTTGTTATCACAGTGTCTGTTCCAAACTTACTACAGTAGTGAACTACTATGTTATCCATGTCATGGTGTACAGTATTTCTAAAAGCAAGACAACTGTCTAAGTAATTCTAGTAGGGTTGAGTAGATAAGGCTACTGACCAGGTTAGCCATGACAATAGTGTCATACATCAGCGGGTCCCGACTCATGCCCAGAGTGAACTGCAGTCCACGGGGAGGCTGGCCGGTTGACAGGTCAAAGCAGTGGCCCTCCAGCAAGAGGTGCTCCAGCTCATATTCTGCTGTCACAACCGCGCTCACCTGAAGTGAAACCACACATTAGAGAAGACAAAAAATAATGGGGGAATGATTCATAAAAATGAACCATGGCTCTAATTGGGAAAGAGGTGAACATGATTGCTGGTTGCAGTGACTAAGGAGCAGGATACCTCCTGCAGGTGGATGTTATCCAAGTCATGGGGGCTGCGGACAGCTTGCACCATCCAGCTCTCTGGTGTGATCATATTAAGGGTGAGAAGGGGAGATTCCGGGAGCTCCATGAAGCGGGCAACTGGTCCTGGGGACACTGTGTCGTTGGCCAAGAAATTCACATCAAACTCCAAGACAAAGCGGTAGAAACTGTAAAGACAGACAAACAGAGATGATCAAAATGTAACTGCTTGACCTGTACATAACTGCAATTAACATCATATCTAACAATATAGTAGAGAGTATAGTTTAAAGCCTTAAAATGATGGATATCCCGCATGACGTTTAACCACTGGACTGAGTCAACAATTCCATCCAACAAACGCACTGTCCTCTTCAGCAAGCACTAAAATTATGACAAGTTGTGCAATAGCCTCCTTTCTAGGACGGGGGAGGTGGGCTCTGTAGTGACAGCTGGGTATATACAATCTCCTCCTGAGGAATCTAAGACTATTACAGCCATTGTCCCTGCTCTGCCAATAACAGGGATATGTGCGGTAGTCTGTGCACCAGAAACGTTTCCTTTCTTCGGTATTACTCTTAGAGTTGTCACAGAGGCTATCGCCGGGCTAAGCTTTATGCTATTTGCTTTTCTCCAGTGGGCCCTCCGACACAGAAGAGTCCGAATCAGTGAGTGTAGATAAGATGGGAGATGATGAAATACTACCAATACTAATTTATTTATATTTTGAATGTCTTATGTCTCTTATTTTCAAAAGCAGATTATCACATTTTTTATTAACAGGGAGATTTGTTAAAAAGTGTATTGCCGCCACAGCAGCCATGTTTCTGTGGACCAGGACAGAGAAGTTACAGAGGGGCTCCTGACACCAGGGTGAGATGGGAGCTGCTAGCACAACATGGGAAAAGTGTCGAGGGAAAGGTTGTAGTAGGAGAAACCCAGTACACCTGGGAAAAACACAGTATTCACTGAACTGCTTCCAATTTGTGAGATGACCAATTTTTCCACAAAAGGGAAAGATGAGCAATCTCTGCAGCAGTTTTCCCTCTATGAGAAGTATACCAGTGAACTAAATAAACCCACTGACGTATGTATGTACATATTACAGGCAGGTGTCACTCAGTAGGACAGGAATTGTAATGGGTGGGGGGGGGGGGGAGAGAGACTTATGTAATTGTGTGGTCTCTGACAAAAGTCTATAAATGTCATACAGTAAACTGTCCCTCCAAAGTGAGGGTAAACGTGCTGGAAATATTCTTTAATTTGGTATTAAAAAAACAACTAAATTGGAGCTAGTTCAGTATACTATGACTACGAATGACTCAACCCATTATAGAACTAATTAAAAAAGAAAACACCCCAGATTACATAATGACTAGCATTCACTCAGCAGTGTGAATGTTAATGTAGGCAATTTAAACCTTTCAATTGTTTTGTTTTTTTATCATTGCGCGGTTTTTTACTGTATATCTTGAACCGCAACAGTTCAAGCTGTAAGCAATTTGCCCAGAGATGCAAGGGGAGGCCCAAAGCAATAAGGTGGTGTTATTAAGCAGATTGCATCTGTGCAGTGTAATCTTACAAAGGGAAGAAGCGAGGCAGAGATGCTAAGTCTGCAGTGGTCAGAGGATACACAAACACGCCAAACAGGAAAATGTAATTACTGTTAGAGCTGGAGTTTACCTCTTGAGGGGCATCTCGGACAACTTGGCCCTGCAATTCATAAACACCTGCAGTCTCACATTGACCACTTGACTGAGCACCTGCAAGAGTCACAGAAGACCCGGTTATAAAAAAAACAGGAGCAAGGTAGAGCCCAGCCCAGCATAGAGGTACAAGACACACTTCATAAAACAAAAGGGCTGAAAGCCACTACTCTTACTACACTCATTTTTTTAAGAGGTTCTCAAATGACAATGCACATATATCCTTAAATAAGATATTTATTGGTATACCAGTGGTAAAAAAAATAATGATTACTCCTTAAAGTCAGCTAAGATTATCATAAGCATCAGAAATTATCATAATTTCTACTGCATACTGCAGTACAGTACTGCGAGGTGTGTACTGCCAACAACAGCTACTGAAGGTGGCTGTCGGACTGGCTGCCTGTGAAGGCATGGTGAGTCATATTTTCATATTCACCAATCAAATTTTTCACCACAGCAAGCCTCTGGCAAGATGCAGCAGACAGCTAACATACTTCAGTGAAACTAATCCCCCTAAGGAAACGGTTTCGAAACAACCCCAACAGATAAGCATACATGTTTTAGCTCAAGAATGGGACTTTTTTCAATAAATTTTACTGACTATAACCATGAAAAGTGTTCATAGCATCATGTGAGGATATAAGAAAGAAAAACTATATCTGAAATGTTGCATCTTGGCAATCCTGGTGTTTCTGGACCCTTGCTTTCAGTGAGAGGAATTTTAACGTGTCCCTGCTGTATTAGGAATCGATGGAGAAGAAAGAAGAAGAATACAAGAGAAGTACACAGCTTACAATCAGTAGAGTAGACATCTTCTGTGCTTCCCTAGTCAGGGGGTCCACAATGGCCACAACATCATAGAACACCTCATTTTCACGTGGGGAGAGATGGAGCACACTGAGGAGGAGAACACACCACCAAAGCGGATTCAGCAACACAAGGTTATACATTTCAGCAGAACTGCAAATCAAAACATTTGCCATTCTGCACTGCTTGAAATGACGGTTTTGCAATTTTCAGGTCCATTATAACAAAAGGAGAGTAAACACTTTTCGAGACTGCAGTGCAATAAGACAGTAAACAGAGGAAAAATGTTGCCTACCTGTGGCTGTCTTTGATAAAATGGACATCCCTCCTGACTTCTCCTTTGGGGGCTGCAGTTAGGAGGGCATCAACTTTCATGACTAAGTCACTAGCGCTATGGAAAAGGAGGTGTAACAGGGTCATTCCATCATTTATTAATGCTACGTTTTAAGAGAGATGTCAAACAGAGCTGACATAATCTAACGTCAAGGCGTTAACAACTATCCTCATGAATCAATTAAGGGTACTTTTCCCTTAGAATGAGAAACTGATATTTTGTGCATTCCAGAACATTTTTATAGCTGAAGATTAAATATTTTTTTCAGAGGAAGATAAGAGGACTGTTTCTTTATAGAACCTCCCAGACAAGACTAAAATGGCACAAAGGGAAAAGTGCTAAAAGTATTTCACATTATAACAACTATTGCCATTTACCTCTGACGATGGGATGGTTCAAATGTTTATCAAAGGCAGTTAAAGAAATAGGCTGTTTCTCTCACAAACCAAGACAGAAAAGTATAAAACGTACTGCTTTGGCTTCATCCCCATCAGTTTAACTTTGGCTTTGACTTTCTCTGCAGAACTGCTCAGTGTAATCTTCTCCAGCAAGTGGAAATCCTCTACAGTGAATTCTTCCTGCTCTTCAAATGGACCGAGGATCTAACAAAGACAGTAATGCAGTCAGAACACGACTTTTCCAATTCTTATCTCAGCATGTATTATTTACTACGAGCCAAGAGGGTGTTAAATGTAATGTGATGTTGTGTTGTGTGCTGTGTGAAGTCATGGTATTCAGTGACTGCCGGTGCCTGTGTTTTTCTCCTTTCTATTTCAGGAGTCTTGCCACTGCAGCAGAGGAATGTAAAATGATATTAATTGTTACTGCCATCTCATTGGCTGGCCTCTTCATCCATGGCTGTCAGCATCACTGCTGCTGAGACATCAATCATCAGCTCTGTACATACAAATAGTCAGCACATACAGACACTCACACAGACACACGCACAGCGCAGTTTGTGCCACCTGTGACCTTTGAGAAACATCCATGCTGATCTAACAGTACTAAGGAAGTACTCTGAAAACACAAGAGGGAAAATCCTCCAAAGTGCAGCGGCTTAGTTTCCTACTCCACTGTTACCAAACAACAGCAGCAACATTTACACAATGTTTTACCGTACAACAACTAATGTGGTCTAATCAACTTTTTATGCAGAAATTGATGGATTCGTACTCTGAAATAAGTGAGAAGATGCTAATTAAGCCGGGGTTGAAGTCCACTCACTCTGCCGTTGCTGATCACTGCCTGATGTCCGGGGCTCAGTTTCAGGACGTCTCGACAAAACAGCTGCTGACTACGAATAAAATCCACTTCCAGTGTGTTGAACTTTTTCTCAAAGGAATCTCTGTCCATGCCCTAGAGCAGAATAACAAATGTTAGTTCAGTATGTTAGATAAAGTGATTGCATGGTTGGCTCACATTTGATTTTGCAATGTACTGCAAGTTTGAATAGACTAGCTTAAGGACCCTTTTCCCTTTACAGCCTGTCCAAAACAAAATCTGAGTGATGCATTGGTGTGAGCAATAATGTATGTGAGGCAAATTCAAAAAGATAATTCATCAGCGCAATCACTACAGTTTTCAAACATGAAATATTTCAGCCAGAGGACCGAGCTGTCAGAAATGCATACATGAAAATGAGATTAATGCATTTGTAATTAATATAACAAACTCTTAATTAAGCCTCTGCAAGTTCTGTCTGTAACAAATTAGATGTGGGAGCGTGGAGGTTTTGTGGATTCAGGTTATTAGTTTCTCCAACATCTCTTCTCAGGAGAACAGGTAAAATACCAATAATGTCAGTACAATGCAGTCAGCAAGTCTGTCTGGCAGCCAATAACAAACTTATATCCCTTGACTCTGGGTCTCAACTCACACAGCCACTTCCTACCCATCTTTCCGTTGCTATTTACAGCCCATCCTCTCCCCATTGTTTAAGGCTGGTATAATTGAAGGGCAGTTTGTTATGATTGGTCCCAAATGTAACCTGTGCTGTCTGACTTATTCCTGGTGGGAGCTCTCCTGTCAGCTGAGTGGTTGATAAGTGCCTGAGAATTTGTTTTCTTGTATGCAATGTTGTGTGGGTGGATATTGCACACACTACAGCATAGAGAACACTAGTGGCTATAGACTGCTTACAGCAGCAGAGGGATGGAGAGGCTTGGCTGAACACATGTGGCTCACACAAGCGTGAACAGTGAGCACAAGCTTGGCTATTCATCAGGTACTGGAGACCAGGTATCCACTATCACTTCAAAGCTAAAAGATTCAGCATGTGGGTACCACCTTGTGCAAGCCTCTGCGACAGATCAAGTGGAACTGACAGTGAGTAGGTTGCTTGCCTTGGCATCCACAGGCTGTGGAGCATCATGCGTGCTCTAAATGTATTTTGTTAGCTGGTGTTCATGGGGGGAATGAGAAGATGGGCTCATCAATCACCATTTTCCTTGACTGTGCACTTGAATCAGTAGCAGACAAATCTTTATAAGAGATTTATTTATAAGTGATCAAAACCTTTGTTTCTGTCATTTTTGCCATTATGCTCTTCAAATCTGGCAAAAAAATGTTATCAATTATATCAGTTTTAAATAACATCCCTCCCATTTTTCATACATGCACCCTTCACTGACACAATCAAGGAAAGCAACCTAAAATCGCCTAATCCAACATTCAAACCCAAACTACTTAAATTCTTAAAGTAACACTTGCACTGTAGTCCTGCACATGTTTTAGGGTTAGATGATTTGACACTATATCATGACACAATATAAATGTATCAGCTGTTAGAGTTTTTATGATACTGTTTAGATTTAGGCAACTATCCCTTTTATACCTCTGGTTGTATTAGTCCATGGCAGGCAGTGTTACAAATCAGTGAGCAGGACAGTTTTATGACAGCGTTAGATTTATAGGATTTTGCAGCAATGTGATGTGAAGTACCCCAGATATTGTACTTCTTACACTGGCTTAGCCTAAAACAGACATTTCCATCTGGTTATTTTATGTCTAAATAGTTTATAGCAGGGCAGCATATCTGACCTGTGTCCATATAGATTTAAGACAGCGTTAGGGAAAGGAACCTATGTAGAGGCAGTTCAGTGGAACAAGTTACATTGGCAATTTAAAGTAATTTCCTCAAAAAGACCAGGTTATTTGATAGGATTCCAGAATAGAACAAAAGACAAATTACCGTTTTTATTTTTATTTATTAAGTAAAATGTTATATCTTGTCAATGTTTATTACGCATTTTGTAACTGTCTTGTCTTGCCCTGATGTGTGAGGACCACAATGGAAATAAGTCCTGGACTTTATTGTGTTTTTATGCTCAATTGTATTGGATGTCTTTTCCTGTGTAAGGAATTATTAATGCAATTAAATAAATCAAATGAAATCAAAAAATCGATTACATTTACAGAAAATTAACACCATATATATCGATATTGTAATAAAGAATGTCACATACCATGAAAGAAGTGTTTATCCATCACCCACCCCTAACATTAATGAATAATTATAATGGCAATGTGAAAAAGTAAATCACTTGTTTGGAATCTAATTATCGCTAATCTGACAAAACAAAAAACAGAACTGAATCCACTTCATTACCTGAATTAATAAGTCCTTCATCTTGGTCCCTTTTTGGAGGAGCTGGCTGCTCTCCTCTTTCAGGAGTTTTTGTACAAACTCTGCGGTAGCCTTAGTCTTCTGGGTGAGGAGAGAGGCCCAGATAGCCCTGTACAGCACAGTGTTATCTTCACTGGGCTTTCCACTGGGGTTATCTATCACCCCCACACGCACTCCAGGGCTGGCTTTCTACACACACACACACACACACACACACACACACACACACACACACACACACACACACACACACACACACACACACACACACACACACACACACACACACACACACACACACAGTCTAATTCACACAAGTATCCCACACTGTCATATTTCCACAGTCCGCAGGTCTCACTGACAGAGAGCACTGGGAAAAGAGAATGTTGATAGCTTAAAGTAACAGTAAAGGTTTGTACTGTTCGGCTTAATATACCAGCAATGAATCTTCTTTTCATATACAAAATGCCAGCTTGCTGTATCACACTCAACTCATCTGTAGTGCATCAACAGTGAATATTTCATTTTAGAAGCATCTGTACTGATGATTGTTTGGGCACACAAGCAGATATTCAGAGTAAACTTACTTAATTTTGGGTTATGCAGGGCTGCCCTTACTTTTAGTCTATGGACCGGCCATAATAATCAGTAAAAAGGTATCTCAATGTAGTTCTCATCTCTTCTGCTTTGTTTTTTAGCTACCGGAACACCAGCTGCACGATTAGTGTCAAAGACAAGCCAATGTGAAAAAGATGTATTGACTGAGTCAACATTCATTACTTCTAAGGATTTAAGGCTTGTAATATATTGTCAAGAATACATTCCCGATGAATTTTACTACAATAAAATCAGCATTTATGCTTTTAACGCATAATAAAAAACATACATAAACAAATGACATTTGTAAATACATTTGCAGATCATTCTTTTCTAATTCTTTACATGTAGAAAGTTAATGATGGGATAAAAGAATGAAGAGAGGTGAACACGACAGAGAGTAGATGATACGCACCATATGTTTCAGAGCATTGAACAACAGTTTTCTTCCTGAGACCTTCTCAAAATCTCCAGCTATCCATATGGTCACAGCACTCATCCCATCCTCATCTAAGGTAGAAGAGCAACATACACACTGTATCACAAGGCATTATTTTAAAATACATTCTGACCAGTTTGCCATGCTATCCACTGCAATTACCTGACGTTTGTTTGATAAACTGGTATATACATAGTAACTCAGTCACTTAATCAGTCAGAAAAGCAGGCAGTCAGCTGGTCAGCTAGTTCACAAAGGGAGGATGGCAATCAGCCTCCTCAGCCTCACTGAGACAGCTATTCTCCAGTCCTCTCTTGTCCTGAGCAGAGAAATGCAGCTCTGACGACCATTTAAACTGTTGGCCGAAAGCCAGTCAGGAGACCCAGCAATTATCTTGCTTGAGGATGTCTTCTTTAACAAAGGTCAATTTCACACTTTCATAAATCAGTAAAGCAGTGCAGGATTCATTTTTGTTCCAATGCTGCTCATTTTACATTAGTAAATGTAGTTGTTCCACCAGATGGGGATGCTTGAATAAGGGATTTATATTGCAAGTCATTGTGTTACTGAACATGAAATGGTGTGTATTCATCTGAAATTGTTTTATTTAACAAACCAAGGAATAAAATAATAAGTGACTTCTTACCACTATTTGTAAAGTACTTCATTCTCTTAGCCATCACAGCGGTTTTGTCTCTGGAGTCGTAGTATGAAAACATAGTTGCATCCTCCCAGTCATCTACAACTGCAAAGCAAGAAATAAAAATAAAAAAAGAGAGGAATATAGAGAGTAGCTTTGATTCCATGCTCACGTTTTTATCCAAACTAAGTGATATTGAATGAAAAATGCCTTATGGAAACAGTAAAATCCGAAAGAAATTTCATGAATATCGACTCAAAGGAAATACGTTCGGTCTCATTGAATTTTATCTTAATCGATATACATCAGCAATAACCGTTGATGGAAACGTTATTTGCCAGTACAAATAATGAATTACGATTGAGTTTTAGGTCATTTTATGGTTGCAACCCGCCACACAACAAAGAAGAAGATTTTGTTCATTCCTGCCCAGTATTTCCGCTCTGTTTGCACGCATGGCGGGTGTCAACAAAGACAGATGGAAGGGGACGAACGACAAGACGAGAGATTTTTTTAATTTAATTTTTTTAGGAACTCGCGAAGGAAATGGCCAACGTTACGACAAGCTGTGGGTTCTCCTCCGGAGTAAATGGAAGGTGCTTAAACAGCGAGACATGTCTTAAAAAGAGTTGTCTTGCAGCGGTGCCGGAGAAAAATAAAAGGCAAGTTGCATCTGCATCATCATAGCAATATGTTGATAGCGTTGTTGTTTTCGTATTATAGCTTAATATCGGCCGGCACATAAGCACTACAACTTGTGCAATAATGATCATGTGCTGGTAAAAGGCGCGATCCATTTTGTCTAGAAAAACTTTGTTCGCAAAGGTTTTCTTGAATGTAGTGTGATTCAGTGCGAAAAATGAATGGAAACACCTTAAAATGTTTAAAATCAATTTGATATTCAAATTTGATCGCAAAACAGCAAGTGACGTCATTACGCACAGGTTTGTTATTTGCGTTGAAGTCGTTGGATGGAAAGTTTTACCAAACTTTAAATAATTTGATTGACAAGTGGATGGTAATGTAGCTAGTGAATCAATAATGGATAGTTTAAGATGAGTGGCACAGGTTACCTGGGCGAGCAGTGAAATCAAGGTACTTCCGGTCAGTGCTTAGAATAAAAGGGTTCACCCTGGGAACCACATTGGCCTGCTCCATTAGATAGTCCACCACATCTAAGCCATCAGTCACCTGACCCTGTAGGCATAGGACAGAACAGATGACAGTGAGTCCCTGAGAATACCAAGGAAATACTGGATAGTTTTTATGCCCCATTTCTGAACTGATAACCGTGAAGTGTAAACGTGTCTAAAAAATGCAATAATGTGGAGGGCTATGGAAGAATATTCAAACACTATAAACGGTAAAACTGCAAAGTGCAATGTGCTATATAGCATATCCAGCTAAAATGCTGTTGCTATTGATCACTTAGATATAATGCTTCTAATGATTTACCCCATTGTCTTAAACACACACAGTACTGGCTCTGTTTAATTCATATACTCTGCTGCGGCAATAAACCACTATCTAATATCATGCTTTTTGTAACGCCAGGCTAGTATGTGCCAACTAACAAGTATGCATACTATAAGCATGGATCAACAGCCTCGGAGCAATTTTCTAGGGTTTCTTTACGTCAATTCACTCATATATGTGTATATGTATATTAATCTAAACGTTCTATTCTTGGCCCGAAAAAGAGGTAGGTTGGGCAGGTTGAATATGAAGCGTGAGTACAGACAATGTCGCACCATATAGACAGCTCTCTGGAAGGCGGTGGTGGTGTCCATTATGCGCTGCAGGATGATGGTTTCCAGCTCGTCTGGGTGCATCTCATCCGGGCTCAGAGGGACTCCATTAAATAAAGCCAGTGGTAGTGCACCTAGGCCACTTTTTTTGTAGAAGAGGGCACCGTGCTGGAACAAACAAGACATGGATTGAATCCAAGCTCCTAATTAATTAATTTATTTATCTATTTATTATTTTATATCCTTACCTTTCTTTTGTCGTCATACTCGGATTCTATACCAAGAATCCTTTCAGCATTGGCTTTAGGGAATTTTCTCTTCAGGTGAGCAGAAATTGTATCAGCAGACAGCATCTTCCCGGCATCTACTTTGTTGTACAACTGCAAGAGAGTGGCAAGTCAGATCAGATTTGATCATTGTCTTCAGATCTCGGCAACTGTCAATTCCCAACTCTATGTGAAGAACTAATATCAGAGGCAAAATCCAACTGAGTTATCTAGTCCAATAATGTCTTAAACCATGAGAACATACGGCACAATAAAACAACTGACTTCAGAGGCACGAAGAGATAAGCTGGCGAGAAGTGTACTTTAGATCAAGAAATGCTTGCTAAAACAACAGAGATTTATACATGTGACATACTTACTGAGACCATGGACAACAGAGCCTGGGATACATCGTACTCATCTGCAATGTAATTTAGCACTCTGTAAAATCCAACCCCTGCATCTGAGAAGCCATCAATCTCATCCTTGGTGTTGACAACAAACACAAATCCAATTCTAAAGAAAGGGGGCAAAAACAAGTATTGAATTTGCAAGTGAAATGAGAATCACTACGTGGTTAAGATTATAAATGCCAAGAGTGGACCATATAAACAGCTGTGGAGGCGTGAGAAATAACAGCACCAACCTCAGGGGGATCTTGTGCTTGTAGAACAGCTCTGCTAGTTTCATAAGCTCAACACTTTCTTCCCGTATTGGATCTAGGAACAGCACCTAACAACAAAGGCATCCGCATCAAATCTGAATCATAATACAGTTAACAAATACAGATTATCTGACTTGGACTATAGATATGTCCGAGTTTAGCAGATACAACAATACACCCAGTCCCAGACTGTTCTGATGATCATTTAGGCTCTCGTTTGTCTGACTGTACTAACTGAAATGCTTTGAACAGCCCACAATTTGACACAAAACTATTTAATGTAGTCCATCAGAAAAGAGAATTTAAAGTTTCACTGAAATGACGACCTTTTTCAATTCCATTCTCTTTCCTACCACTGCCCTGCATCATTCCTGGCCTTCAGGGGACTCACCAGGTTGAAGAAATTGCGTCGGATCTGCCGGATGACTCCAGGAAAAGTGGCTCTGAGGAGCTCCTGTACCCCTGTTGGCCAGCTGCGGTATACTGGGTCATTCTCTATGTCATTTAACCACTGGAAATAGCATGACAAAAAGATGGCTTGTCTTAAAATGATTATATTCATGAGTTAAAGGTGCTGTAGGTAGGATTGTGAAGATCCAGAGTTTAGCCAAAAAAGATGCACATCAACAACTTCTCAGTCCCTCCTCTCATTTCTACTAAAGCCCAAACGGTCTCCTAAGCCCCCCCACCCACACACACACACACACACACAGATAATGATATTGTGGCAGCAAAGGAGAAGGTTTGAATGAATGAATGCATGTGCCTCAGCAGTTATTGACACGCAGGTAGACACCCCTCTGGCCCTGATTGGAGGATCTGAACAGGGAGCAGAGGATTTTTGCAAATTGCACTTCAGGCTGTAGATGCTGCCAGAGGAGACAGATTTATTATTACTTTTTCAATTACCTGCTTTAAGTAGTTGTACTCAGACATGGGGTCAGCAAATATGACACAAGACTCATACAATGTCTTACCTACTGTACCTTTAAGTACAATTAACGGAACAGCAACCCTCGGGAAGGTAGAAAAATAAGTCACTCAACATGGCTTAATCTGAACTGAAATGTGTTAGCAGGGACTATAAACACCTTACCTCTTCTGCACTATGCAACCTCTCCCACAACTCCAACTCCAAATTCCAAACTTGCATTTACAAATGTTGGGTATCCAATGCTAGAATCACTGAATTTCCAACAGCAACTACACCCTGTACTTGACATGAATGAGTATGGTGATAAGTGCATCCTGTTATTTATCAAGACCTCTACGACATTGCAGTTGCAGTGGATCCACCCTTAAAAATCTGTTAAAAACATTTAATATGTACACTTTTATAAAGCTTAACTGCCCATCATCAGTAATCTATTAGATATGACTTTTTATGATAAATGACCATAATCATTGTTGCAAAACAATAAATCGAGAACTCATTGCTGGCCTATCTGGCCCCAACTGTGGTCTCTTTCTCTTTCTCACGGTACAAGCCTCCCCACAGCGCAAACCTTCCGCTCTTCTGCCACAATATCATTATCTGTGTGTGTGTGTGTCTGTCTGACACACATACTGCACATATTCTCTGTATCTAGAAGGGGAGAGGCAAGCTGAAATGACAGATCTCTTGTTGAATGTGGAAAGGCTTAAATTCTTCATTTTTTGGCATTTTTATAGAACCTAGAATATTAAAATGGCCAGAGGGGCCAAAATGAAAACTTTTTTAATTTGATAGCTATTCTTGGCTGAATTCCCAATTACTGCCTGAATCTTCTGGCAGGCTTGTGGCTGTTGCAATCGCCTGATGACTGATTCACTAATTCAAATCCGGATACACAAACAAGAAAAACACCTGCAGCGTAGATCCGGGCCAGAATAATGCTTTTGGACAGGACTCACCATTATTGCTGGATGTCTGATATCTAAAGCATAGCTGTCCTCCACAGCGTTCACAGGCAACCTCAGCAGCTTCCCCTGATGGTCTCCTTTTATGCCTAGGTTATGAAGCCCCTCTAAGACCCTGGCCTCTCCTCTGAGGATTTCTAAAATGCTGTAAATAAAAAAATCACAGGCTAGTTTCTCATACACATTAGCAGTTTGGCAGTGGTTTTCCGGTGCACCAACCGTCCTGTGGAGAGCCACTGGCAGACCACTGCTCCTTCCTGCTGGGTTCCTACCTGAAAGGGTTGTGAATGTCCAGATCAATGTGCAGTCCGTTGATGAAGAGCTCCCCGTCTCCTGGGTGAAGACCAATGGTCTCACTGAGACGCTGAAAGAACAAGCTCAAAGTGTTAGCTGAGTGCCAAAACCCTTAAATGAGCAATTCTACCTTTTAATGTCTCATCTTTCAACAAGAAAAGATGTGAACAGAGCCTACAACATCAGGTAGAAAGGATAAAGAGTGCACAGAGACCAGAAGAAAATAAAGTGTCACATTTGATGCTGTTATGGAAAATATTTCAAATACAGATTAGAAACGCATTGTCTAAAATTAAACCTGTGCAATGACTAAGTGTGTTATCAAAGGCAACCTCCAGCACTATCATGTGGAAACGCTGCTCATTATATCGCACCTTTTGGTTCTCTTCAATTTCTTTTCTCATTTCCTGCTTTACAGCCACTCTTGTCAGTGATCTGTGGGAACAGTAAATCATGTATATACACCATCAGCTTTCAACACATCCCAAGACAGCAGTAAAATGCCGGTTTTAATCCCCAAAAATCTGCGGGCCTTCAAGATGGTAAGTTCAGTCATTTCCCTATAATCACAGACCCTTACTCAGCACTTTCTGGTGACATTACAAGTTGCTTGAGCCTAAACAAGCAAACAACAACATTCTGATAACATCTCTGTAAGTTGTATTTATTGTGGATAATGCACAAACTAATGTGTTTATAAAAGATATTTCATGTGCATTTTATTATACATTGCCACACAGGGTAGGTATTCTAAAATATGGATTTTGAAACGGACTCAAATACTTTAGCCAGTCGGTCAAATAATAATAATATATAATTTTCTGACCTGGCTTTGCTAGGAAAGTTCTGACTGAGGTCTTGCATGAGCTTCAAGGCATCAAACTTTGGCACGGACATGATTTTGGCGGCTGCCTGGACACTAAGATCTGTGGAGAGCAAATCATCAACATTTATCTATCAAGACAAATTAAATACATCTAAGGCAATCACGGGAGATTAGATTCAGAATGCTGTTATTAACTGTTAGCCAAAGACAACAATACAAAAAAAACAGCATCTCCATAAATTGTATATTACTTGAAAGCTGTATTGACTTTTTTTCTAATAGTCATTGAACAACTGAAATAGAACGTCAATACCTTGCATTTCCCACACTTTGAGAGGGACCATGTCATCGGTACTCTCCAGGAGATGTTTGCGAAACTCAACTAGTTGCTCTTGGAGTTCAGAGTGAGATTTCCTTGAGAGAAGTAAAAGGAAAAGAGGAAGATACAAAAACAATCCAAAGACTTATCAGGTCACATAAAGCCTAGGATGTCCAGCAGCAATAACAGAAAATACAATAGACAAAAAAAAATTGCTAAATGACATGTTACATGTAATCTACTTACTTTAATGTTCCAAAAATGAACCCTTGGACTTCATCAATATTATCATCCTCAGCATTATTAACGGTCTTTGAATCTAAAGAGCACAAGATTTGTGTTTTATTGCTGTGGACACAGCGAAGTTCAGCATAGAATGTTTAATAAGTCACAAACTGACCTTTAACTTTGGTGTCATCCACAGCTTTGTATTCTGTGCTTTTGATAGCCAGCTCAACACCATAGCCAGATAAAAGCATCTTTCGAGGCTTTGGATTCTGCAAGCAGCCAAAAGCAGAGTAGTTGCTTAAATGAAAAACAGTGTAGATAAGATAAGATAAGATAATTTGTTTATTAGTCCCCAATGGGGAAATTACTGCACTACACTCTGTGTACACACTTTTTGTTAGTACTCACACACAGGCCTGAAATACACACACATGCTCAGGACCTATACATGCACTATACATGGAGAGATGTCAGAGTGAGTGGGCTGCCAGCTGAACCAGCGCCCTGAGCGGTCGGGGGGGTACGGTGCCTTGCTCAAGAGCACCTAGCAGTGCCCAGGAGGTGAACTGGCATTTCTCCAGCCACCAATCCACGCTCCCAACTTTTTGGGTCCATACGGGGATTTGAACCAGTGACCCTCCAGTTCCCAACCCAACTCCCTATGGACTGAGCTACTGCCACCCAACACATGTTTAGTGTATGTAGAGTGTTTACATGTAGAGTGTTTACATGGATATTTCTGTCAACAGCAACGTGACAATAGTCATCTAGACTGCAGATCCATTCCATGGGGGATGCTTTCTGCCAATACCTATACACAATATATGGCCACTTGCCCAATTAGGGTGGGCATGCGTTGAAATTAGTAGATTTAGCTGCCTTAGCCACACTTATTGCTAGCAGGCAAATAAAATCAAGCATGCAAACATTCTATTGTAATCTCCATTCAAAGACATTAGGAGTAAAGTGGGTGACAAGAGAGGTTCAACAAGGTACTGGGACAGGATGCCATCTTTTCAATAAATTAATCAGATTTCTGGTCTGCTAGATATTGCCACAGTGTGCTGTAAGTGCTGTTATTGTGAAACAGAACCGCCTGGGAGCAACAACAGCTTAGTTGCACAGCAGTAGGCTGAATGCCGACTCCCGGGAGATTGTCTTCACTTGCAAGTTGCAGCAGTCACTACTTAGTACCAAAATGCCTCAGGAAGCGACGTCAGCACATGATCTACTCTAAGTTTTTTGGAACTTCATGATATGGGTCTCCGTGGCTGAACCGCAAACAGCACACGTGCATAACATCACCATGTGCAAAGCCAAGAGTTGGCTAAAGTGGTGTAAAACACATACACATTTGGACTCTGAAGCAAAAGGAAATGTGTTGGTCTGAACAATACCACCAGCACAACTTGGTAGAGAGGAGTGGTCTGGGCTTGCTTTTCATTGTTTGGGCTAGGCTCCTTCCAATTAAGAGAAGTGTTGACCTTGACCTGAACCCCATCAAGGACCTTTTGGTTGAGTCAGAATGATGTTTGCATATCAGACATTTTTAGCCAACTTTAGTGCCACAGTGTAAACATTATTTACACCATGTCGTCCAACTGTGGTTAATGTGTCCATCTCTTGTTTACAAGAAGGGATTTTTCAATACTAGACAGTCAGTGAAAGTTATGATCTATTACATATTTTACCAGAGAGAAGAATAAGCACATACGGCAGCAGATTCACTGACATTCAACCTTGACACTCATGTCACTCAGATTCAAAGCACTGCCTCATGCTTTCACAGGCACAATCGGAAGTCTTTAACACCCACACTCTTATTTTCTTCCACACACATCCTAAAGAAAATCACCTGTTGGTCCATCAAAGACCTGTATCTTGGTTAGTTTTTGAATTTTCAAATAAAAAATATGTCATTGTTTTATCAATGAAACAGTGCCATCATCAAAAATAAAGATTAAGCAATGGAGGTCCATGGCACTGAGGAATAAAATATATTAGGCATTACCAGCTCAGGCAATACTTGTCAGTAGGACAGTTTAATATTGGTTGTGATCTTTTTATGGAGTTTGTTGACAATAAGAAAAAAAGTGAATAGCACAAGCCTTATCATTTAAAATCTAACATAATTCTTCTGTGTAAAAACCAAAAGATAAAAGCACAAGTTAGATAACTAGATAACTTTTCACTGAGACTAACAGCAAACCACATTATTTATTAAAACATTTAATCAGTGGAACATCACTTTAAAATGGCTGCAAGAGCATTGCTACTCACCGCTACAAAATGCCGCAGCACATATATAAGCGTGCCCTCTCCAGCCTTCTCTGACAGCACCTTATGAAACAAGGTGAAGTCCTTAGTTCCAATCTCAGCATAGAGGATCACAACTGGCCCATCTGTTTTATTGACCCCTGGATATGTGTGATCATTCCTAAATAAATATGGTTTTGGCCTGCAAACAGTTGGAGATGTTATTAAAGAGATTTCTGAAATACAATGATTTGTATCCAAACATTTCTATGTTGATTAAAGGCAAAATGCATTCAGCGAAAGCAACATTTCAATGAAAACAAAACTGTAAACCTATCAGGTTGTTCTGCTGTACAGATTGAATTTATTCACAGAAGACGGTGCTATTCTGTGTTACCTGCCTGCAGCTGCCTTCAGGAGTTTCTTGATGTCCTTGCTACTGCAGCTATGTTGACCATGGATGGAAACAAAGGCAGGGCAAGCTTCAGGTGGAGGCTCATCACTGGCTATCTGTTAAAAGCATGGAGGAGTGCAAGAATGTTCTATATGACTCTGGTCACAACATTACGCTATCATTGGCAGGATCAAGTGAAGAACCATCACTTTTTAACATAGGCCTAAATTGATTAGAGATAAATCAGTTACGTGATTGTTTTTCGCCACAACAATTTATACTGTGCAGCAAAACACTTTATTCAGCTGCAAAAGGCCATTATTCATTTTAATGTTTAACACATTTCCAAATTAGAGAACTTCATCATGGTGTATCACTGTCACCGAAATGGAATTCCTCCTTATCATATCAATGATTTGTGTACAAAGAGTGCACTGACTTTGCACACTATTAAGGTCAAATGTAGTCCAAAGCCCACTGCAGTATCCATTTATAATTTATGTCATGTGAAACATTTTTTATTGAAACTGGGGTTCATATGTCTCTCAGTTGATAGTCTCGCATTGCCACCTTTCGTCCCCAGCGCTGCGAAGGAGGGTCTGCTAGTCCACATATCGTTCCAAAATCTTATTAAATCCAGTGAAACTCACTTACTGCACATGCAGCCAAATTAGCTCGTTTCAAGCAAAGGAATGCTTACATGTAAAATGTTTCACTCAATTCTAATAGGGCACTTTTGCAATGAATCTACATTTGACAACATGTGACAGGCTGAACAAAAATACCAGAATGAACATAAGGGTTTGAAAGATTGATCTCTTGTTAATTATGGTTATGGTTAATTATTTTTTAACATGTATTAAAAATGTATGTCTGAATGTTTAGACAGAATCTGAATTGTTTTTTCATATAAGAACATGTACAATGGGCATGTTGATAAATGCATCAGAGTTATAAAAAAAGCAGTCTTATTGATTTTCATGACCAACGCCAACTCTGTCACTGGATCAATTACTGCTCATTGAATTTTTTTCTATTGATTGTGTAGTATTTTACAGTTTGAGAATAATTGAAATTGAAAGAGAAATGTAAGAAAGGCCTGCAGAGCAACTTGAGTCAAGAACAGGGTGAACAAAAACCTGGAATAGGAAATGGGCTGAATGTCTTGCATATTGTAGGCTACTGTTCCAACACTGATCTTTAGAGGATTTTTTTAAATAGTTATACTATTTTGACCACAACATACCTGCTGGGATGCATGAACAGCTGGTGAGTACGAGCGTAGGGCCAGAGCAAATTTGAGGAGATTAACTTGAAGATCTGTGAGGAACTGGCCAGCCTTCTTCAGGATCAAGTTGTAGTACGAGCGCACAGACTCTGTGAGACACATCAACATTAGTAACAACAAGGTTTCTTAGAAGAGAAGCACACCTGTTAAGGTGCAAAAGTATTTCAAATGTATTTTGGATTCAAACAACATACCTCCTTGCTTGTATACAGTGAGCTCTTTCACAGTGTCAACAAACTTCCAGAATTTCTCATTCCCATCTTCTCCGATAAACTCACTGCACAAGAGAAAATGAAAGTATTAGTTAGCATCAGTCCGTAACCACAGGACCCAAGCAACCTTTTTGTTATTGCCCAACAGTTAAAGCTACAGTCCACTAAATCATTTTATATTTTCTGGTAATGAGATTCATAAGTCCATTATGTATGATTACTAAAGTTATGATCCACTAAAGGGCACATATTTGCAGAATTGTTATGAGTTGATGATCAAATCTGTCAATTTAAGAATCATTTCCCTCAATGAATATACCATTTTTACAGTCTTCAGTGGTTCCCAGACAGTATGAGGCAACTAACAAGAAACTGTTACGTTCATCACTCTGAACGTCTGTATTGACAAGGGGGCTGGACTAATGATCTCAACATTAATATCCTGGGCTGATTTGGTTACCTTGTCTCAAGGAGGAAAGGCGTCATGCTCCACTTTGCTTTCAGACTGGCAGTGACGCCTTTGGGTGCCGATATGACATGATGTATGTTTAGCAGCAGCAGTGATAGCACAATAACGTTCCTCATTATCTCCGGAGAAACCTAACGTGAACCTACAGTGGCAGAGAGCAAACACCGGCCGTAACGTTAGAGTACTGCACCTTTGCTTTTTGAGAAGTGCCAGTTAGTGCCACGTAGCTAGCTAGCTATACTCTAACGCTAACCCATTAGCTTACTAAACCACAACGCTGGTGCAAACCTCATAAATTTAGACTAACAACACCGTTGCAGGAGATGCTAGCTAACGTTACATGAAGAAATCACGTTGACCTGTTTGTTAGCTAGCCAGAATCAGATGATTTGATATTGTACAAAAATGAACAACGAACTTCAGCCGAGCCAAGAAAATAATAGTAGGCTACAACAATAGCCTACAATCATAAATAGAAAGAAATAGACACACTAAAGGTAGCTACTGTTGTACTTTTGCACATGGTGCCTAACGTTAGGGATAAAATAACTAGCTAACGTAAACGGGTCAGACAGAAATTAACTTAGCTGTAGCGTTAAAGTAAACAGCCCAGAATGAAAACGGTACACTAGCTTGATAAAGCGTTAACGAACGAACATGTAACAGTGTGGCGTTACATTATGAATAACGTTACATCGATCACTGTGTTGCCGATATTAGATCCGTTAGTGATGCTGACCGCTTCCATACAAAGCAAAGGGTTTCTTTGGGTAGGTATTTTGGGCAACTAACAGCAAGTTGCCGGGGTAGCCACGTATTGTGGTGAATCTAGCTGACCGTTATCCGTGTCTGAAACAACCGTTAAATAAAAAAATAAATCATGGCGTATTATGTTTTTGGGCACAATGTGTCAGTCTTTGCATGGACACACACATTAGTGACAGTGAGTGTAAAGTTTAAACAAACCTGGTGGTAAAGTTGTAATTTAATCTGGCACGGCGGTAGACAGCTAAAAAGGCAACGGCTGAAGCTCAATCACTTGTCCCACCAAACACTGGAGCATGTTGCAGCTACAGCAATGTGTAGATCTACTGAGCATAGACTGTTAATATACAGTCTATTGTACAATGGTACTACGTGAGTAACGCTATGTGTGTCAGTGTGAAACTGTGTAGCCAAACAGTTGCAGCTGTAAAAGAGGCTACACGAGTAGCCTATCAAAGAAATATTTAATAATTACAATCTTACATTATGTTTATGGTGAGCTACGATAGCATATAACGTAGGCTATCTATTTAATAGGCTTAAATGCAACATTAATTATAGTTATTGATAGATAAAACCATTTGTAAGGTATGCCAATCTATTAGTCAATGAAAAGAATATTAAAGGGGTTGTGTAGCATTGTATATTACCCGACTTCCATAAAGTTGATATAGTCTATTTGTGAGACATAGCGGGACAAAAATTAGTGTAATTATACAACTGTTCTCACAGGCTACGGTGCTCAGTGATTCCCATGATCAGTAAACTAGGGATCTCCAAGGTGGGGTCGGGGTCCCATAGGGGGTCCTCAGAGTCGATGGAGGGGCCCTCCTAATTATTGTCCTAACATGAATCAAACAAATTATTAACAAATATAAATCCCCACTGATGATCATAGAAAGTAAAATTAATAGACAAAGTGACACCGTTAATTTCCATGGAGACGACGGAAGTCTATTAGAAAAACTTTTCGGGTGAGTGCTGTTACTGCACAGCCTCCTACTGATCTTGGCAACGTAGATGTGACCCGAGGGGTAAGGGGTAGGGGTGAAAACATACCCCTATGAAATGGGACACCACTTGGTTACATCACCATATATTGATCACAAACTTCCAAGATGGCGTCTCTGTCTGTAGACTGTGTGGGTTTGGGCAACAGTGTCATATGCATTTAAATATTTATATATTTAATAGTTATTTTATTTTTACTTTGGTGGTGCAGAGGCAGATGTTCTTATCTGTGTAGTACTTAGGTCTGTTTGCAATACATATATGAAAACACATGTATCATGTATACAAACATATACACCATGTACACATGGTGTGTAGTATATGTGTTTCAGTTATCACCGTTTTGAATGTCATTGATGTTCAGAAAAACATTTTGTTGACAAAAATCTGTCTTTATTGCCGATAAATTAAACATAACAGGCAAAAAAATTACATACAATGATGTAACAGAACCATTATCAACTATTACAACCATAACTAACTTCTGCTAGCTGTGCCAAGAGAAATCTCCGTCATTCCGATTCTTGCCGAAATGGAGAGCGTAGTTATAGTGTATATAGCGTAGCATATATGTAAGGATATAGCATTGGCACAGGCCAATTATAGCTGGCTTGAATGCTATAACATTATTAAATAAACTTAAACAGCTAATATAAGTCGAAACTGCTTGCAAGCTTCTCCTGCCTGTATGGTAATTTGTTGTAAAAAAAGAAAGTCGTGTGGTTATGACACAATCGCTTGACCCCTTGCTGATAATAGACCTGTAGCATAGGTATAGTAACTAAGATATCCATCCACAGATAAAGACAAGGATTTAAGCTGCCAGATTTATGTTTGTAATGTAACAATAAAACATGATTTATAAAATAACACCAAAAATGATTATTCTTTATTTTAATAGCTCAGTATCCTATGTTACACAAATGGCTCAAGTGCAAAAGGAAACTTAATTTCTACAATATAGCCTTTGTAGTAGGGGGTTCCAGCTCAATTTCTCTTTCAGTTTAGAGGCCACTTGCTTTAAAAAACGACCCCTGCAGTAAACTGTTCCGTAGCCTATATGTGTAAAATGGGTGGAGTAGCCTACTCCTTAAAACTCAATTTGGGTATGACTTTGTATGTTAAAACTTTGTCAATTTTGAAACTTTTGGCACTAGTGACAAAATGACTGATCAGTTCATCAAAAAATAGCCTATGTGAACTCATAAAAACTATTGTGACCAGCGTTTGGTCTTAATGAATCAACATCATTTCATCACGGCACAACTCAACTCTATAAATGCCTCGCATTTCGGTGCCATAGCCTATTTTATGGTGTTATGTGCGACTGTAACCATTATTGCAAAAAAGCACCTATTAGAGCGGTGGCTCTAATAGAACCTACTGTCTTTGAGCAAATGTTAGACATTATTTTGGCTTTATATGGTTATACCCTACCACTGCAACTAGAGAGATAGTGCCATATCTTGTATCATTAAAGGTCACACTGGGA
Source organism: Etheostoma cragini (assembly GCF_013103735.1). Lineage (NCBI taxonomy): Eukaryota > Metazoa > Chordata > Actinopteri > Perciformes > Percidae > Etheostoma > Etheostoma cragini. Next base: position 13,811,625 of record NC_048417.1, read on the forward strand.
TGAACGCGCTTCATAAAGTTACAGAGGATTTGGTATTTAGCCTACATGTGCTTCAATCTCCATGTTGTCAGTGACCGTGTGGGCTTCAGGCTTTCGCAGTTTTTAACACGATTATGGGATGGACAGGAATGGGATAGAGCGCTCCCAGCCCAACCACAACGAGAGCATAACGCATATGTGTCGGCTCGGATGCAGCAGCATCCTCTCAAAACACTGCTTCAGCACAGTCATTCAGACCGCCCAACCCGTGGAGGATGCTGCCGGAGGACCCAGCCCGGCAGTGCAAGCCGTGATTCGTTTCTGCTGAAGTAAGTCTATCGCCAAAACGAAACACACTGCGATTTGGACTGGGGTCAGGACGACTTAAATCATGAAGAAGGGGGAGACCTATAAAGCCACATCAGCTGCCTAATTTGTAACTTGATACCGGAATATGGGAGTCGTCGGCACGGATGCCGCTCCACACCGGCTTTAGAAGTTGGACAGACAGAAATTACATGACTCTTGACTCTTGTCCAGCGCAGTGCAGACGGGAGTATTACAGAATCCAAAAGGTGGACTTCTTTTGTCCAGATTACCGGAGGGTGTTGTCTGATCAACATGTGGCACCTAAATAATAGGCACCTTTAGTCTTTTCTGAGGCATGGAGCATTAGGCTACTGAAGAACCCATCAAGGTGCTGCTTATTATTCAAAGTAATGGAATGAAGACAATATCTTGATATAATGGATGATAGGTCCAGTAAGCTCATCTTGGTTCCTATTTTAGCTGTCCTTTTTGTTATGATAGGTTATCAGTACATATGTCCCGCAGGAAGCAATTCGTGCCACTTTAAGACTGGGGAGAAATTAAGAGGGGTAAGCCTACTTTCCACCCCGTATCAGGACAGCGATGATTTCTACAGAGATCAAGACCTGGAGGATGACAGCCCTCCTAAACTACCGTCAAAATTCAACTTCACCGAAAGAGACCTTGACAGACACGTGGAGTTCAACATCAAAGGGGACGACGTGATAGTGTTTCTGCACATCCAGAAGACCGGGGGAACTACTTTCGGAAGACATTTGGTGAGGAATATTCGCTTGGAGCAGCCGTGCGACTGCAAGCCCGGACAGAAGAAATGCACATGTCACCGACCAGGGAAAGAGGAGTCCTGGCTCTTCTCCCGGTTCTCTACAGGCTGGAGCTGCGGACTTCATGCAGACTGGACCGAGCTCTCGAACTGTGTACCTGTAATTATGGATAAGAAGGAGGCCCAGAGAAATAAAAGGTATGCTTAATTCACAGTGTGTGTGTGTGGGTGTGTGTGTTTCTTGTGTTGGTGAGCAGGTATGCTGAAACAAGCTAAATGGCCCCCAAACCACCAAGATCCCAGAGCAGGTGTGAACAAACATGCATGCAAGATGCCAGACACATGCACTGGAGCCCCATGATCAACTTACAGGTTTAATTTTTTCCCTGGTGTTCATTTGCATATAGCCTTTTGTCATGGACGTTTAAGTGAGCAGTGATGGATGGAACTGAACAGTATGTAAAAACACATATGATTGCAACCAATCACCCAGCAAACAGCTCGCTTATAATAGGTGAGTGTTTACCCACAAGTGTGTTAGACTGAAGATAATGTAGGCCTAGTATAAACAGCTATAACAACATTTGTTTTGTTTTAATTTGCTTGACCTTCAGACATATACATTGTCTGTGTTTGTCCTTTTTTTTCACATCAATCTCTCACAATGAACTTTTTCCTGCCCAGCTGTGCAAATGCTGTTATTTTGCCATTTTGTGCCATTAACCAATTGTTATGAAGCATTTGCAGAACTCCCCTTTCACTGCATTAACAGTGTTTGTGAGCCTGCCGTCCAAATGTTCTGGCACACATCAAAGCTCCAGTTGCACCTACTGAAAACTGACTGACCGATTTATGAAAGCATACACTCTGAATCCATAATGATATGGTAAAGGGTCAGTGACAGTTTTTCTTCCCTCTGACTGAGGGTATCATCTGTGTCAATTAAGTTGTCCAAAGTTGAGACGTGACATATTTATACCTGACCCCCAAACACCATTACACTTCCCCTGCTTGGCCTTAACGTCTTTTGTAATAAGTCCCTTCTAGGTGTTCTCTTTGGCTTACAGAGCAGGCGCACTACTGTTAGATTACATAAAATCTTTGCATTTGATGCCATCTTATCTCTGGACAAATTATCCCAAGATGTTTGGTTTATGATAAACAGAAGTTATCTGGGATAAACAGCAGAGTAGAACTTGATATGCATTATCTCTACAATATTTTCTGTTGTATTATTAGTGGAAAAGACATTTGCAATTGCTTGTACAAATGTGAGATGCAGTACAATTACCAAAGGGGGCCGCATTGTAATGAACTAGTCAGAGCAGTGTGTGTGTGTGTGCGTGTGTGTGTGTGTGTGTGTCTTTTCACTCAGCAGAGTGGATGTGTGTAATTTGCAATTCAGTCACTGCTTCTGGAGTCACTGATTCTTGATTCCGAAAAGTTTAGGTATTAGGCATGTGAAAAGTCTATAACTCAGTTAATAGGATATTTTCAAATATACTTTTGCATGTAGAGAAAGCAATGACCAAATGTGGTGTCACACAAGCACAAAAGAATTCCCTTCTCTGTTTGGAAAAATACAGTCTTACATTTTAGTACATGAGCACATGATTTATTTCTGCTGTGCAGAAGTGCAAGTGTTTCCTTTACTCAGGAAAGTGCTCACTGGATGTGACAGCTCTTCATTTCACAGCTGCAGCATCTATTCTGCACTTACTGGTCCTCCCATCCCTTGTTCTTTAGCGGGCTCCTGCAGCATCTATTCTGAGGTCATTCTGCTTCGACCAAGACTGATGGCAGACACTATATGTTAGGCCCCCTCACTAACCAGCCACTACACACACAAACAACAAAGTAAACACATTTACTAAGTGAGATAACTAATAGTATTATTATACTACTATTTTATATATATATATATATATATATACAGTATATACACTGTATATATTATGCAAATTTCACCTTCATACATTTTTGGTGTGCAATGCTTTAATTTAAATATATTGAATGGTATCAGGTCAAAGTAAAAAAGCGCACTTTTACAATAATACGCAATTTGTACTACATAATCCACTTGTTACAAAAATCTTAACTCCACCTAATGGTGCAATGGGAAATACCAATCATACATCAAATTTAGTTGGCATACCCTTGTGTCGTGGTTGAAAGCCTCACAGATTGAGTGGCTATCTTCCCGCTGTCCCGGGCATTGACCTTGCCAGCTCTTGAGATGGCAGTAAGGGTGGGGGAGGGGGGGATGGGAGACCATGGCACTGCCTGCATGGCATTGTTTGGCCTTTTCAGCCGGGCACGGCGCCCTTGCACAGCGAGCCGGCCGTGCAGCCCAGGAAAGGTCAGGCGTGTCAGACTGGATCAGTCTGCGTGTGCTGTGGCGGGGCTCCTCTGGAGTGTGCTGTCAGTCAGGGGAGAAGTGGAGCGGGCAAGCTTGCCTTTCTTCAGCGGCTTTTTGGAGAAACATACCTCTAAGTGCTGTCCTCCTAAGTTGCTCTGTGGAGAGCGTCATGCATTGTCTTGTCTGCTGCATGAAGATGGCTTGTTGAGAAGGTTGTTTCCTTCTCAGGCGATTTCAGAGGCCTTGCACTGAGGACAGCTGCTAGAATTATTTTTGATTGCTGCATGTTCATTAGCCAACTGTTTGGTCTGGAGTTACTCGGGTAGATATATTCAATATGACTAAACATGGGGCTAATTTTCAAAATGTACTTGCATAAAGAATGGACTGTGTCTTCAGAATTGTTTTGCATGTGTAGTATAAGGTCTTAGGTCAGTGTCAGAGACATATTTGATGCTGCTTTCCGATGAAATAAAAATGAGCTCATGCAATTTCTTGCTCTAATATTAGATTCCATCCATGTGGCAGTGACAATCTCTTTTACTACTGAGATTAATAAATCAACAACACAGCTTTATTGTGACGGCTACAGGTTAAGGTGAGGACATTTGATTATTAAACACACAGCCGGATGTCCCTACAGCAAAGCATACATTACACTCCTTGATTAAAGCAGCAGTGGTAGACTTAATGCTGAAAATCCATGAAAATGGACCTTAATAGCATACCCAAGCGTAGACTTCATACATGTTCGTGGTTGACATGCATTGAAACATTGAGTTTGAATCTGGATGTTTTGCTGATATATTAAATGACTAAAAGTAATCAGTTATTCTTTTTATAATGCGGTGATGCTGTTGACAAGATCAGCATATCTTTCAATATCTGTCAATGGAGTTTGTTTCGATGTCAAATTTACTGTAATTTGTGAAATATAACGGCCAGCCTTTAAATTAGGGTTGAAATGATTTTAATTTAATTCATGTCTCTGCTTGTTCTTTCACGGATTTCTCTGATGTCTTATATTGTTGGAACATCTGTTATACAGATATGTTGAGTTCAAGAATGATCCAGAGCAAGCCCGTTTTCATTCACTTCAGAATTTATTCAGTTCTACAAAGTCTATATATAAACAGTATATATGTGTATACAATGTTCTTATCCCTGAAAGCAATTGTTCACAGGATATACAGCTATAATAATCACATACTGTTTCTACATGGGCAAACGCCCTGTAACTTAAAGGACAATTCTGGTCAACTTCAACATGTTGCCCTGTTTTTTTTTTTTTTTGCCCTGTTTTCTGTCAGTAGTTAGACAAATGAAAACAATCGGTGCTGTCTACACCGAGTTATCCTCCTGCTAGATTTTGCACCCTACAAGTTTAAACAGACTTAAAGGAGAATTCCTGCCAATTTTTATGTTAATCTTGATCGCTATAAATATGCGAGTACTTTTGATTGAAAAAAAAAAACAACCTGAATCGGTGCAGGCAACAAGGAGTAGCTGCAGCTACGTGTACAAGCTTCCACTGAGCTAAAACGGCAGTTAACGGGGCAAGTTTAAGAGTGCCTTTGTGCCTCTTAACTGACACACAATGCATGTCTGTACAGCATGAACAGGGCCCTTATTAGGGCTGTAACAATATGGAAAATAAAACCAAAATCACTCAGCTCCATGAACCTGTCATGCTGGGAGAAGGCAGAATCTTATTCCTGTTTTGTCTGGTAAATTTAGCTAACTGTACAGATGGCTAAAAGCGAAAATGGGGGCACCGGTTACGCTATCGGTATGGTTGCTAGCTGGCTGGGGGGCTGACTGTGTATGTTTCCGCTGTCCGAGGCTGTTGTCAGCTCTCATCCAGACTGAAGCCTCGCAGCCCCGGGAGACGGAGGCAGAGGACAGGGGTGTGTTAGCTAGCTAAATTACCATTAGATTAGTAGTCTATCTACTGTATATAGTTAACATTACTGATAAATTTGTGGGTAAGCTAGCCAAGAGTTGTTAACCGTGGTCAAAACAATCATACTAAAAATAAATAAGTGTGATGAACGTTGTTGTCATCTTACGTTACCCATCAAGAATAACATTAGCATTAGCTACTTGTCAATCAGTACCTTTACAGTAGGCACCAAAGCACTTTTCCTCTTTGTTCCTCCTACACCTTGGGAGTGGAATTGATACCATTATTTTTATGTCTCATTCCAACGAATTAATGAACCACTGAAACGATTTTGGAAACATTATTTTAAGGTACAATAGAATCTTTGGTGTTGGATCGGAATTGTGTGCTTTTCTTCTTGCATCGTTTCTATATTTGTAGCCAGTTAGCCAGTAAGTATTTGGTTGTGTTGTGTGTATTTGCAGCGTATTTGCTGAATCCTGCGCATGTGTGGTCAAATTAAAGAAGATCTTTTCTTAATTTGCTTGTGTTTTGTCTATTTGCAAGTAGGGCTGCACAATTAATAAAATTGTAATCACGATTACAATGTTGGCTTCCCATGAACAAATTTGCGTGATGAAGCGATATTTTAAATGCGTCATTCCGTTCATAGAATGCTCGGAGTTTTTTTGCAAAGCCAATCTACCCCTCCGTAAACAAATTTGCCAGTCCGAGTGGTTCCCTGCACTACGCAGCTTAGTGCAGGGAGTGCAGGGAGCCAATAATCATACATGTTTCTGTGCCTTCAGCTCTATTTCAAAAACATATCTTGCCACTGTGTTTGTTGAAATTCAAGTTTCCCCAAAATTGAGCTCACATGCTTGTGCCATGTTTCTTGCCTCATCCATTTGTAACTTATTTAGCAGTTACATTCATTTATATAGGCCATAAACATTCAAACCAATAAATAAATACTAAGTTTAATATACAGTGGTGCTCATAAGTTTACATGCCCATCCTTAAGTTTACTAGAAAGAGCAATTAAAAACATTATGTTTTGGAAATGCATCTTAATGCCTTAATTAAAAAATGAGGTAAAATCCCACCTTTAAGGACACCAATTTTCTTTGTGAATGAATTATGTTTTGTAAATAAATAAATGTTCTTCCTTAAAATACAGGGGACATAAGTATACATACCCCTATGTTAAATTCCCATAGAAGCAGGCACATTTTTTAAAGGGCGGTTATTTCATGGATCAGGATACTATGCATCCTGACAACGTTCCCTTGGCCTTTGGATTTAAAATAGCTCCCCATCATCACGTATCCTTCACCAAACATAGAGATGGGCATGATTTTATTTCAGTTAGACGAATAGCTCGTTTGATTTGCATTGAGAGATTATTTTATGGAAAGTATCCCATCTTTATGTATGGTGTAGGGTATGTGATGATATGGGGATATTTTAATTTCAAAGGCCAAGGGAACTTTATTAGGATGCATAGTATCCTGGATCCATGAAATAACTGGCCTTTAATAATACAAATCTGCCTGATAATACTTACGCCCCCTGAATTATAAGGAAGGACATTTATTTATTTACAAGACATTATTCATTCATAAATAAAATTGGTGTCCTTAAAAGGTTGGATGTTTTTTTTTATTAAAGCATTAGATCTATTTACAAAAGATGATTTTTTAATTTCTCTTTATAGTCAACTTTATTATGGGATCCTAAACTTATGAGCAGCACTGTACAATTGTATCGCTTTGTTTGTTGTATAGTATGTATAGCTTTTTTCCTGTCCACTTCATGTTAGTTATTCCACTTTTAACTGTGGCCTCATGGTAATTTTATGCATGCTGATGTTGCAGTTTTTATCAATTTATGAAATCTTCATTAGCAGCTTTCTTGTTGCTTATGCATAATGAATGCTCAGTTCAGAAGTACAAAGAGACCAAAGCCAAAACATAAGTATAGTACAGACGCTCCTCGATATTCTCCTTTGATGAAGCACAGAGAGAGAAAGCGAGAGATGTGCTTATGTAGCAATGGCAGAGGATGTCCTCTGCTGATTCTGGATAATGTTAAGATCACTGTGTCCTCAAGGATTGTATGTTATTTGTGCTGAAAAGCTGTCTTGAAAGTTGTCAACAAAAATTGGCATCTACTGTATTTAGATTTTTAATGATTACGTTTTTGGTAAATTCTTTGCCTTCTTAATGATATTTCTAACTAGTGGATGTTTATTTTAACATCCTACTCTATAGGATGTTTCTACTCTATAGCCTAGTTGCTGTACATTTGATTTAAATGCTACTTTATAGTGATCATATACCCACAGTAATTGCTGTCAGTCTTCTGAAAGGTGAAGGACAAGTCCTGTGTGCATTATGGCCTGAGGTGGTTATGTTCCAGTGTGTTGTAGGTCACCAGTCTTACCATTAATGGTTACCCAATGGAGAGCCGGTACTGACAAAGCAATAAAGCTCTTGCCTACAGTATGTTTTTTCCACCAGTCATAAAAATGACATATTCATATACAGTACATATCCCTTTGTTTTTACAACAATCTTACAGGAGCACTAATACACTGTTATTACATGCATGTCAATGACATGCCTTAATTATTTGCTGAATAACACCACATGTCATATTTTATTCATAAGAAGAGATGCGGAGAGAGCAGCAATTAATGCGTGGTTGTTACCACTTACAGTTCACATCATTGAATCGTGCATGTCTCACTCTATCTACTACCTGCGCATGACAATGTTGGGCATCTCCCTGTATCAGCATGTGGGAGGGAGTCATTACCAACCCAACCTTAATGAACTTAAACCTGCAGACATCACTGGTATTTTTAATTTTGGCATTACTGATTAAATTCCTTTTATTACACGATAGGCTATGTGGGCACTTTCTCAGTTTGAATATTATATTGTTTTTAGTCTATCATAGTTCATCAGATAAAGTTAGCCCAGTTGTCATAAAAATTCTAGAAATATCAATTGTTTCTGAGCACTTAAAAGCAACTAATAAAAATCTTTTATAATGACAATGTATCAAATGAGTGTGTAACATGAGAGGCGTAGCTTGCAGTGATTAAGAGGGTTGTTACCTCAACTTTACAGAGCTTTTTAGTGACGTTAAGCTTATTGTTTAGCTTTACTGTTTTGGTACCCTCTCACAGCTCTTATGGGGTTCTCGGGTGCAGCAGGCAGCAGTTTTCAGTGCTAATACTCTAAAAAAAACTGCTTTACACTACCGGCTCAGCACCAAACGTAGTAAACAGTGGAGCATTTAGCAGCTAAAGAACCATATATTTATCTTAGTAGTAGGTAGAGACCAAAAACAGAGCTAAAAGAGAGTCAATATATGACTTGGATTTATCATGTGGACAAACACAACCCCATATGAATGATAATGTTGCTGCTGGATGTGTAAATAAGCTAACACTAACACCACATCAACATAAAAGGCGATGCCATGTCAATGTTTACCAGTGTTTTCTATTGCCCCAGGTGGCCAAAAAGATTATTGCAGGTTTAAGAATCATATTAAAGTATTTTTGTTGTTGTTGATGATCTCTAATGTGTATTGAACAAAGACTATGTAGCGGCAATGTTATCTCCATTAGGTAATCCAACTGATGTTATGATGTTATGTTACAGTATGTGTTTTTGCAAAGCTTGACAAAAAAGAATCTTTAGATGCAGTAACTTAATTTCAAAAGTTTACTCTAAATGAAATCACAAGATTTACTCTGTTTTGTGCTCAACTTGGCACACCATATGTCAGAAAATATGACTCTTACAGACTCTAAAGACATTTGGAACTGGAGTCATACCAGTAAATTGATAAATTATTTTGCTGCACTTGATGGACTTAGACTTTTCTTCTGTGTTCTCTGAAGCCTCTTGCGTAGTGAAAAAGAGAAAGCACAGGCTCTCCATGAGACACAGTAAAGCAGCAGGGTAATGGATGCCCTCCAGACACAGATGAACTCAAAGAAGGAAAGTTTAGCAGATTTACGGTTCTGGCTTTAGATGTAGGAGGCAAAGTGCTCATCCCAATGATGGGATGTTTATTATGTTAGGAGGTGTGGGTGCCCTTGCAGGCCTTGGACTTCCAGGGTGCGGAGATTTGCTTTTCATGTGTCATTAATTCAAGTTGTCATTGCTGGCAGGCCTGAGCAGTAATCGAGTCGGTTTGATAATTAAGTGTTACCTCTACAGTGAGTGCAACAGCATATGTCATGCACTTGTTCACCGTCATGACATAGAGCAATCAAGGAAGTCATTAACCGTGGTTCATATTCAACTATGCACAAGGAAATGTGGAGTTTTTTTATTTTTCAATAGAAACTAAAAATAGCATGAGAACCTTTGGGGGGGGGGGCATTTTAGGACAAAAACAGAGCTAAAAAATAGTGAATATTGGTCATAAATTCATCAGATGGCCAGAAACACAACTCAAATACAACAAATAAATGTTGCTCCATATGTGTAACTGTAAAATGTTTAAGTAATAAAGCAGCGAGTAATGCGGAAAGGTGATTCTAGAAGGTGAACGTCTAACATGAGTCAGAAAAGTATTTGTCTTTTTCTCTGCATACTCTGTAAAATGTGGAAAACATTAAATTAAGATTATGTGACAAACCCTGAGTTCAAATAAGCTTTGCCATGGACTACAATCTCTACGGTCTTCTCTGTAATTCTCATTTTGTCACACAATTTTTATCCTAGTAAAGATGTGTTCCAATTTGTGTGTGTACCAAGTTTTTAAAAGTTTTTAATAATTTTTAGTAAGATTATGCTTTGTTTTGCCGTGTGATGTCGTTTGTATTGGAAAGGGGATAAGTGTCCCAGTTCTATCTTGAAATCTACTGCTTGATACATGATTCACTAAACATGGAGACCCAAATTGTATTTGCACATTATTGTTCAGTACATATTGATTAAATAACTGAGCCCTTACAGACCATTGTAGTATTAGCTTATGGAGAATATGTAAAGCTTTGCATGTGTTTGGGTTGTTATGGATATTTGTCTTTGTCAAATTGGCATGGTACTGTTCAAGATGTAGTGTGGATAGGGCTTACCGTCTTTCTCTAAAAGCCACTCTAGGTAATGAAAGCCATGCAGCTAGCCAGAGCAGGCTTGCAGCTCCTCTGATGCCGCTGTCAAACACTTGCTGGTTCGGCAAATATGAATCTCCAATTGTCTGATTCAGCTCTTATGTAATTAAAGGGTGGCATTTGGTGGAGTGACTGGCAGGACCCTCGTGTCACAGTTTTCTCGAATCCAATAAGACTAGACTTAGATCATCCTGGGGTAAGAAATGTTGAATCAATGCAAAGTAGCACATTTTTGCTTTATTTGAATGGAACCATATCCTTACTAAAGCAATGGCACTGTGAAGATTATGCTGTTGAAATGTAGCTTGAGACAGAAATTTTCTTTTTTTAATTTGATCCGTGCCATCACATATGATAAATACCTTGCTCTAACTCTGAATCGCCTGCCTTTATGAACTCTCAGATCCCAGACGTACTGTCGAGAAGCTGAACTCCTACTTCTCAGTCAACTTTTGGTCAGCGTGAGATCACACCCTAGACTGAAGTAAAAAAGAAGAGAAGCAAAGCACCTCACAACTGATTAAGTTAAATGTAGTCAGTGTGATAAAAATGAGTTAGCTGGTGCAGTGATTCTGAGATTTGGTGTTAAATGTCCCCATGAGGCCTGTTTGGTAGCTGAGCTGCTCAAATGCTTCTATTATCAGATGGACTATTAACTTTGGCTATGTTTTCCCTCTAATTGAGAAAAGGGGATGCTAGTTCTCTACTACAAACATTCCATAAAAAAGTAATTGAGCTAAACTTAAAGATTTTTACCATAAATTCTTTAGTGTTTGCTGATCAAGAGCTGCCTGATCAGCAAGTTCGTGAATATTGCTTTGAAGACACTGGATGTTAGCCTTATACTGCTTCTACAGCTTTTTGTGCTGTGTTGCAAAAATATTTGGCTGGCTCTTTTTACCAATTTAGCTTTACGTGTTACCCCATTCTTACTTTGTATATTTGGACGAATCACTCAAAGAGAACGTAAAAATACTGAAAAGAAAAATGTTCAACAAGCATATAAACAAGGCAGACCAGGTTAGCCTCCATGTTAATTAATAAGGGAACTTCCTTGCCTGTGTGTGTGCATGTGTTTTGTTGATACTCGTGTACTTGACAGATTGACATATCAAACCGTAACGTGGAAAATGCCAGCAGAGGTGCCTTGTTTTATTTCTCAATTGATGCAGACCGTGCCAGGAATAACCGCCTCTGGAGTTGATTTATTATAACAACCTGAAGAAAGGTCATCTGTCCTTATCTGGGGCGAGCTGGTGACAGGTAAGCTATACTGTGGGGAGGCTAGCTAAGGCTGCCTGCCTCACACTGCTCCTCAATTTGGATTCAGGGGTTGACTGAGCACCTGGCACACATTAAGTGTAAGCACAGGTAAAGTCACCTTCACACGGACTAATCTCCGCTTGCAAGAGTGTGCAAACCCAACGTTGTTTGATGGGATGAAGCTCTCAATGATTTGATGTTGTGGTGGCCTGTGTCTGCTGGTGATGTGGTGAAATATTTCTAAATTAAACACTTTAGAATGGCTTCAGTACAGTGAGAAGGTACTTTACTAAAAAATTAAGGCGGCAAAGCCCCAAAAACAATCTTAAATAAATATATTTATATCAAGATATACCAATTCAGTCTTGGCATGTATGTATATAATAAAATGGTAGTACATTAATCACATTAAATCAGCAAATCTTTACTGATGGTGTTGTCTGCATCTTCCCTGTGCTGTGACATCAGTCCAATTTGATGTGAGCGAGATTTGAATAATCTCACAGACTGCATTTATTTATTTATAAATAGGTGCTCGTCTTGTTAATCGGTCTTGAAAATCCAAATATATATATATATATACACAGTATATATGATATATATTTCATCAGCAGCGCACATGATTAAAAGTAGGAACTTGTTTTCATTAATAGTCAATATATAATTTTATATAAAACAATTTTGTGACACAATATTAATGACATAATAAAACATCTTTAATCTTTAATTATGACTGACTTGACTATTATGTTATTTATTTTACATCCTCTATATTATTTGATTACGATAAAGGCAGAGAACATCAGATATGATGTGCTTTGTTGTATATTATGCTGACTGAACAATGTTTTATTTCCCACTGGAAAAGGATTTCCCTCTTTAGATCAATTTATGTTCAGCCACCTACAATATTGCAGTATAAAGTGGGTCCCAGGCCACAGTGTAATAATAAGTATGGATTGGAACTCTGTCCTAACAACAGCACAGCACTAGAGAGTAGAATAACATCTTATAGCATTACAGAGTGCTGGTGTGGAACAAATAGCTTTATGTCCCTGCTCAACCTCATCATATGAATCTGATGTCCCTCAATGAGACTGAGTCCTCTTGAGGTGCCAGACGAATGGCTACCAAACAGAGCTTTAAATCCTACTTGCAGATCCGGAGATCACTTAATTTCTCATCAGTCCCCTTTCTGCTATGGATACTGGACTTTGCTTCATTCATCATTCTGTGTAAGACTCCAATCTCATGTTTGGAATCTGAGCTGGGAATTTGTTTATGCTTTCACTTCGAGGGTGGTTGTCCTAACACTGGAGGCATTTGTTTCACTTGTAATGCAAGGCATGTCTGTGTATCATAACAAGTTACAGAGGGAGAAAGAATTTGTGTCTTTGAGTGCTTTCTTTTGAACGGTACGTGAATATTATCAGCAAATGGCTTTGTCCTCTTGCTTTCATCAAGTAGCAGATTATGCCTTGGTTAAATACTTCAAGATAGAGTATAAACCAAAGCAAATTAATGACATATGAAATAAATTTGCATCGATTTCAAGTTTTTACACATCTATAAAAGCCAGTGTGTTGCAAATGCCAATTTGGGTGTGTTGAGAGCTTTTAGCAACAATGTGCAGAGAAGTTGCGGGGTTGTTTCGGGCCTGGGAATGCAATGCATGGTGCCAACATGACTAATGGGCCTAACCTGGATCCTCTATCGACTTGCACAGAAATACTCGGGGACTGATTTGACTGCTTATGCCACTGCCATAATCTAAAATGGTTTCACGGCTATTTGTAAAACTGCTGCCGCAGCCTTTTTTTTCTGTCGGCCGTAATATCAAATCTGATCGAGTCAGCTGCGCCATGTGTCAAGTTACGCTTTTATATTCAACCTGCCTTGTCACCTCAGCGTTACGGATGTATTTGTTCTGTGGGCGTTTTGGAAGTGGGTTTAGTGATTTAACAAACTACAAAATATGCACATAAAATAATATATGATGATTACTGAGGATGCCGCATTATTTTATTTTTCAAGGTCTTACTTTACCTATTTGACCACACTCTTAAAGTAAAGAAGCATCATTATAAAAGTTTGAATTTGAAGACCAAAAAAGGAAAAAACATTAAGGCCAAGATAAAACAATTTTCCAAGTCGTCAAAGTCCTTCTGTGATATCTTTTTGCATTTATTCTTTCCTTATAAATATCAGTGGTTGGGTTAATTCAGTTTTTCATGGAACTTCAGTACTACTCAAAATATGAAATTAAATAAAAAAGGGTCACCACCAATCTTTTGAAGTAGAACTGCAACAAGTAAGACTCACCTCAACATTTAATTTGTTATTAGATTGAACATGTTTTTGCGTACCTGCTTTATAACACAGGCGTCAGCAGGTAGGCTTCATCTATTTGTATTCACTGTGTTTCAAAGTGAGTCCTACAGCCATCTCTGCTCTCCTGAAGTACGAAAGGAGGGAGCTGAGCTCTAAGCAGCTGTTCCAGCACAAGACTGTGGCCTTTCCATATAGATGATTGATTCAGGTGCGGTGAGGACGGAGAGGAGGGATCAGGCTTTGGGCTGTGTCCGTTAATCACACTGTATTACCACACAGGAGGCATTTATCACCAAACACCAAAGGCTTCAGTCCACGGGGAACACTGAAACCAATCTCATCGCTTACATGCAATCCATCCAAGTCTATGAAAAGCCTTGTTGAGCGCTACCACATCCATTTTCTCTTTAAGAGGGGGATGTTCCAAAGAAAAATTAGGAGGTAAAGAAGGAGAAGAGAGGAAAAGAGGGGTTTGAAGAGACTTTGGGATAAGTCCTTGGGAAGCCCTTTGTTTTTTATCCTCCTCCAATGTCACAGCCTTCTGTGGTGATGGTGTCACATCATGGACTGCAAGCATGGCATCTAAACAGCCCTGTGTTAAGACAAGTGGTGGGGGGGCTGGATGTTTTAGGCACAGATGAGACAACAACATACTTTTCATTTCATATTTTGTTGCACCAAAGGTTAAGACTAGAAATGCAGTGTTCACGTTGCAAAGTATTCTACCAGAAATGTTGTAATTTTGTCCATAACTTTAATAAATCATAGTTAAACTACATAGCAACACTGAACTGAACGACTAAAGGTTTCTCTAGGATTGACCTGCATTTATTTTATAGTCACTGGTTCTGTGTAGCTACATCATCTTACTTGGGTTGTTGACAGGTAATGTTATGAATCAGGAGATTTTTGTCTACCCATCTGTCTGGCAAGTAAAGGATTTGTTTGGTATTCTAGTGTGGGTATATTGTTTCGAGACATAAACAAGATGGGATGGAAATGTAAAATAGTTGTGTTGAAATTAGAGCTGTCAAAACGAACGCAATAACGAGTTAACGCAAATTCCTTTTAAAGGGTAATTTTGTTTTGATTTTTCATGTTGGACTACATTTCCCCATGCATTTGTGTCTTATAGACTGATGTGACCAAGACAATCTTGATTTGGTCCAGTATTGAGCTAGATCGTAGTGAGGGCAGGCGTGGACCGAGCTCTAATGTAACCAAATGGGGCAATTGTGCACCCGGGATTTTTGTCCACTAAAAACGATGTTTTTCCCACTGGCAGGCTCAGATTGTAATTGTCTGACAGCTCAGATTGTAATTGTCTGACAACATCATCGATCTCATGAGGTGACTTTTTGTCTTGACAGAGGTAAGGGGAGTGGCATGCAAGTTGGGAAAAAGGTGTTTTGGTAGTTTGTTGTTATGGATTTACAGTAATAGCTAAATGGGTGACTACAGCTTGCAGGTCAATAAACATTGTAGAGGACAATGGTCTGCTTGAAATAATTTGCATTGCATCCAACAATTGCACGTATGAATTGCCTTTGGGAGCCACTACTGTATCCAAGCAATGTTGATAAGAAGATTAAAAGCTTGAACAATATCCCTTTTAAAGTCAATTTAGAGCAGATAGAAAATGTGGGATTAATTTGCGATTAGTCACTTAACTATGGACAATTATACGAATAGTCTCGATCAAATATTTGAATCACCTGACAGCCTAGTTGATACCCCTAAATAAAATGTAATTAAATCCTCTTTAATTCATATTCCATGGGGGACGACAGTGAGGGTTGCACAAGCAGTGGGTGCTGCTAAAGTTTCTTCTTGGCCATGATCATGAATCCCTATCCTCTGTACCTCTCTGTAAAGCACCTTGAATCTACCTGTGTGTATGAAATATGCTTTATAAATAAAACTGCTTTGCCTTGCCTATTCCTAGTTAACTTAAAAGCATTTTTTCCACACTGTACACAGGCTTTTTAGTGTTCTCTCACAGCTCTGCGTAACATTTTAGCTGATAACTGGCCGCCAGGATCCACATGTACAGGCTGCACTCATACCCTCTAACTACTGACATTAGCCATGATTGGTGTTCCCAGTAGGGGTTGTGTTTAAAGCCTGTGAAATAATATGCCTTTGTGCAGCAAGCTCTCCTTTTGTCCTGAGTGAATGCTAAAGTAAAAGCTTTTGTGTACACTAAAAGCTACAATTGTTAAAGAGATGTTAAGCCTTCAATTGGGATGCATGTTCACTTTTTTTTGGAAAATGGTCAGCAGCATTTGAGATTTGTTTATTTGTAGGTGCCCTTGAGGCCGTACAAGCTTCTGTTAAATTAAAGCTTCGTCTTTGATCAGTTTGTGTGAGATGGTGGTGGGTCTGCTGTTTCCTCTCGGATGAAGCCCTACTATTAAGCATTAACTTCACTTCATGCCTGGTGTTCTCTTTGCTAGTGTTTTGTTGCATTTGTTGTGTTTGGTATTAACAGAACAAGAAAAACTGCACTATAGACAACAAGTTTGTCCACAGGGAGTCTTTGCACAAGATGTATCAGTCCGACATTTACATTGAATTGAAAAGTGTGACCGATTGAGGTTGCATGTCTGACTCCTGGTGTAATTGTTTAAAAGTGAAGGCACAGAACCACTCTCCCTCAGGACCGTAGCGCTGATGCTTGATAAGTTAGAGCAAACAGACGCCTGTTTATACACGGCTTTGATGAGCGGCTGTGATTTGTCACGTTAAGAAGACAAACAACGTCTAAGCGAGGGGAACCACAGCCATTTTTAATTAAACGCACCCCACTTGCAATCACAGCAATAAATGTGTCTGCTTTGTTGTCTGGTGAAAGTAGATCAATGTCAAAGCTGTGCCAGCAGTTTGAATTTGAGTAGAGCCTTTTGCTGTTTTTTTCTTACATGAGACCTTCAGGGAAATATACAGTGTAGCTCTTTTAATGTCACACAACATTTGCAGGTCTCCACTCAGTGGGACAGTAGCAGAATTAAATTCCCCTTGTGTTGACAAGTGTGGCAGGTCGTCCAGAAATTTGTATTCACGGCTGCAAATGGAAATGGGGGTCTCCTGCAGTGCCAGGGCCAATTATCGCTGTGCAGTGGAGGGGAGAGAGTGACATTTAGGATGAGCAGTCTCAAACCATCCTGGATACTCTGCGTTAGATGACCCGGCACATATAGAATCAGGCTGTAGTATACTGTAGCCTGTCTTTACAGGGAACTGAGGGGAGCTGAGAGGAATTGGCCTCAGAGCTGAGGGAATCATTTCAGCTAGCCTTCGCCTTGCCGCAGTCAGGGGAGATAAACAGAAAAATCAATACTCACACTCAGGACAGTTCACTACAAGGGCCTTTGCTCAATGCAGCAATCTGTCAGTGCCAGTCCCTCAAGCAGGATGGGATGGGAACTGCTGACAAGTAAGGTGTCAGAGAACACTGATCACACTGTTAGAGAGCGACTAAAGTCTTGTTTAGCACCATGGACTGCTCCAGACAGACAGACTAAGGGCTCAGGCAAAAATGTTGGCCCTAGGCATAGAGCGTATAAAAGAAGTAGATGTAGCCACCATGACATCACCCATTGGTTTGTAGATTTAGGTATTTTGGTCATCGCCATGTTTTGTTTGGGTTTTGTAATAAGAAATTACCATATTTGGATGAGATGGTGGAGCTGGGGGAGGAGTGCTAAGATAAATGCAAAGTTACAAGTTAGCGCTAGCTGACTAGCTTGGTTAGTAAGGTGCAGCTGTAATTTACCTTAAAATATTAATTAGGATGCTAATTTTGACTAGCAAAAAAGAAGCTTGAAACTAAAGTCCACTCCATACAACCAAATGCTAAAAAAGACATTTTCAGGTGACAAAAATATTTTATGAACTGAAAACACACTGTGAAAGGGTCAAAGTTCTAAAGGAAAAACACAGACACCCAAAAATAAGGTTCACAGCTATTTAAATGTACGCAGTGCCGTGGATACGCATTGCTAAGCTTAGATCGGTGGTAGCGACTTGTCAATCACAAGGTAGCTACGCCCTAAACCATGCCCTAATATTTAGTCTAGTGTACTCTAACGTAACCATAATTTACAAAACATCTTGCTATATTGGTGAAGACTTGTAACTACCGATAAAGACCTTAGAGAATGTTTACTAAGGTAATAAATCAAGTGTCTGATCCTAACTGACAATAAAAACTTTAAAGCTCCATATCACAGACTAAACCTGATGGGAGATAGAGCAACGGGAATCTGAGCACACAATTTGCCGTGCTCTTTTTTGATGTATCTATACCCGTAATAGTCCTGTAAATGGGTGGGAGAGAGACCAAGAGTCACCGTTTATCCCAAGTCTTTTTGCTCTGTGTGTGTGTTTGTGTATGTGTGTGTGTGTGTGTGTGTGTGTGTGTGTGTGTGTGCGTGCGTGTTCGTGCACACATGCGTGCGTGCGGAGAATGAGGGGGGGAGTGCTGCCAATGGTAATGAAGCCACCACTATAAATGGGCTAGTCATTCATGATTAACTGGCGTGTCATGCCTGAAGTAATTGCCTTAATTAGCTATTGAACAGGTTTCAGGGTTAATGGGACAACAGGTTGGCAGTGAACCTGATTTACTGTTGGAAGTTAATGATTGTACTCTCATCTTCCCCTCATTCCTCGAAATGATTTGATTAACAGCACGGGAGAAACAGATCCCCTTGTTTGTTAATACAAAATCAATTTCATGGCTGGCTGAGCTATCTCTGACAGTGTTTTTGTTGGGCGAGCAAGGTCTTCAGTCAGCCACTGGAGACAGGGCAAACACGGAGGCCTGTAGAAGAGCACAGACAGTAAATCTGCTTCTCTGACTCCACTGAATGTTTGGAAGCTGGCAGTTCCCCCACCCTGCCCACAAATTTACCTCCACTAATCTTTTCTGTCATGACCAGCGGCCAATCCGGTGTGTTTTTCCTGAGACGGTGTCAGAGGAGTAAGCCTATGCAAGTAATTGGGAAGCAGGTACCATAAAGTCTCCCCTGTGAGGCAAGATCAATGTGCTTGGAAGTGTGTTTCATGTGAAATGCCAGAGGGAAGAACGTGTAAAGATGTTATCATCAAATCCTCATATGCCACTTAACTGGCAAAACTTTGGTCCATTATTAAATAGAAGTCAAAATATAACAGCCTTTTAACTGTTAACCTCCATTTTTTACTGAAAACTGTTTAGACAAACAATTTGGCTCTGCTTCTTTGTGGCATATTGTGCCTGTGGCCTGGTTTGGGTATTTTGGCAGAGCTGGCACACTGGTTACAGAAATAGCACAGCCTTTGATTTTCTTTCATTTCTGTGTAACAGATCACTTTAGTTTAGCGTGATTAGAATAGGTTGGTAGTCTTAGTACACATTCTTGCCAGCTGTGGTTTAACAGTGATGCAGCAAATCAGCTCACTTTGTCTTACTTATACAGTTCACATTGAAGATATAAAGTGCAAGGAAACACAGCCATTTGTTCCAGCTGTATACATCTCCTACTTTCTCCTGTGCCATGAAATTATTTGAGTTAGGGCTGTGTTCTTTAAACACTTTTAAGTTGCTCAACTTTTTATGTTATGTGTTGTAGGGCTAATAATTTACATTTTCATTTAGAGCTGTGACAATTACTTAGTAATTAGGACTAAGGATTAGTTTTGGGATTAGTCAATTACTCTATTACTCACTTAAAAACTAATTTGATAATCAATTATGTCAATTAATTACTCAACTTCTTCTTGGCTTCTCAAAGGATGATGATTTGTTTCCTTTCTGTGTTTCATATTGTAGGGACTTGAATCTTTGGAGTTTGGACTGTTGGTCTGACAAAACAAGCTATTTAATAACATTGTCTTGGGCCTAAGGTAATTGTGACAGAATTCTTTTTTCTGGACTATTCAATTCGGTTTATTGGTCAAGAAAAGAATTGTCAGATTAATACATTACAAAAAATAAGCCCATTTTCCAATACAAGTTTGGTTTTTGCAGTGTCAGAATAAATTGTTCTATAATGTGAAGTCTGCTATATCTGATAATAATTAAAATATTTTCCTTTAGTCCAGGAAACAATTCAAAATCAATTGTACGATGATACAAAAGAGAAAAAGCGCCAAGTCGTCATGTTACAAAAACTGGAGGGTTTCTTTGAAAAATCACACAGATTGATTAGCCAAATAGTTGCCAATTACGTTTTGCTGATAAAACCCTGGTACCTATGGGTTAAAGGCCTATAGTGGAGTAGTAAAATGCAGACGTTTCTGCTGAGCTGCAAAAAAACAACATTTCACCGCCATATAAGAGTCATAAAAGTGCTGCCACAGTAGATTAAATGAATTGTGAGTATATTCCATAGCTCGGGTTGGAGAGGAACAAGGGAGGAATAGGGAGGACAAGGAGTCATTTCTGTTTTGTGTTTCATCATGTGCAGTGTCACAAGAACAGCAACAAAGATGGTTTCATGCCCCCTTCAGAGTTTTATATCTATCAGCCCGGCTGTTTGTTCAGCACTCCCGAACTGTTACGACTCTGCGCACATCAGACTTTGAGCAGTTTTTGCTTCACAAGAACTAAGCGAGAGCTTTGTAGAGGTGATGTGCAGTATAATTGAGAGAGCAATGTGACAGAGGGGATGGTTTTCCTCACTGGGGAATGGCAATAACCAAAGTGCCAGTGTTCCCCAGTTGCTTCGAAGATGGCAAGCCCTGCATTACTTGATGTAGATAATAAAGTTCCCTCATCTGCAGAGCAACAGCAAGAGGATCAGACACAAGTGAGCAACAAAGATATTATACAGACATGTCAGTCTCCTTCTTTCACTCTCTCACTCTTTTTCTGTCTTTGTTTCTTTCTCTGTGTCCCTTCCCGTCTCATTCTCCCCGCAGCCCTGTGATCAGCTTGCCAGCACTGCTGACACCTTTGTTCACTGCGCAAGTCGTTCAGCTCAGATTGTCAATGAAACTTTGTGTCTGTGAGCTAATCACTCAAAGTCCCACTCATCTGTCAGACACAGCAGTTACACTCTGCCTTCAGGATAGGAAGGCTAGCAGCTGTGAGCTCTTTTCAACTATTCATGAGTAATTCATTGTGAAATAATTGATGTGTGTTGAGCAGGTAGAGCTGTACAAATATTTGGGCGTAAGTTTTGACCTGAACTTTAATTGAACCAGTCATGTCGTTAACATATGCCCATGAATCAAAGTCTCCCTTGTTATTGAACAGAAAACACAGCGGGGGTTTGGTTATTAACTTTAATTAGTTAATTTAGTTTTTTATGAAGTTTGCAGCACAACTGAAATAGCAGGTATTAAGGAGTAGGACATTAAATTGCAGTTGTGGGCCTGTGCTTGCATGCAATACTGAAATACAAATCTTTTACGGATCTGTGTTAAAGTGTTCTCAAAGGTGGCAAACAAAGCAGGGAGTTTTTGTGAGGCTTCGGGTGTAATGAAGCTGGGTGAAATAGTGTTATATGCTGTTGTAACATAAGTACTTGTGAATTCTGGAAGGCTTTGTTATTTCTGATTTTGTAAGTATTTTTTTAGTATGCTTGTGTTTTTTATACAGGGTAGAGTAGCTATGTGTTTGTCGGTTCACAACTTTCATGGAGTTAGATTTGTTTCTTTATGACATGCGAGACAATAAATGATCCGAGAGAAGAAAAAAATGTTTGAGAGAAAAAGTTATCACACTGATGTCCAAAAAAGCATTTTATGTCTCGGCAGACATGCAGAACTTGGCATGCGTTATACCCACTGATGGCGGTCTGTCTGCGGCTGCAGGACCTGGAGCTCACCGCTAGTGTTTCAGTTTGACTGTTATAAAGTGTTTAGATAACTAAAATGTATTTATTTATAAGCGGTCTGGTTGGTTGGTCTGGGTGTGGGGCTCTCCGTGTCCGGCTGGAGCTCCAATCAGATCAGGTCGAGGTCGGCAGCAAAGGTTTTTAGCAATGTTTCCACGCCGGTCGATCCCCACTGACGGTCCGTCTGCGGCTGCAGGACCTGGAGCTCACCGCCAGTATGTCAGTCGGACTGTTAAAAAGTGTATTAAAGTGTATGTGTTAAATAGGTATTTATTTAGAAGTGGGCTGGCTGCTAGTTAGCTAATGCTAGCTTCTGCGCTCAACAAAGGCAGCACATCTAAGCTGGTGACAATGGTGTAATGATTCAGATTGACTCCCAAGACAAGACCGTGCGCACCCGACTAACCAAGAAGAACGTGGCCCCGCCCATGACATCATTTTCACAGTGAGGGAAAAATCCTGAAACGAGAGCAGGAAATTGCATCGAGAGCAAATACTTGGGAGATAGAGAAATAATTTTCAAATTTATATTTAAACTTTTTTAGTCTCAAATATTATTATTTTTTGGTATTGGTGTGGGAACTTTTTTCTGTCAAACATTTTGGGTGTAATAAAGAAACAAATCTAGCTGCATACCCTTTGGCCCGGACTAAAATATTTACCTAATGGATTGGCATGAAATTTTGTAGCTACAGACAATCATGAACCCTAGAGGATGAACGACTTCATTGATCCCTTGACTTTTCCTGTTTACACCATGAGGTTGACATTTGACATCTTTCATCTGTCTTTCTATCTTTCTACTGTAACCTTTCAATGGATCTCATCCTCTCATCCTCAAGGTCATCCTGTACATCTCATCTGCGTTTTTTCCTTTATCCACCGTGTGTGTGTGTGTGTGTGTGTGTGTGTGTGTGTGAGTGTACGCGCGTTGCCCCGCCCGCTCTAGCTAGCCGACAGGATTGAAACAGCAGCAACTTTCAGCGACTTTATTGTGATAAAAAAGTTACAGCGTACATTGATGTTAAAATGTCTCTATGTTGACAGGACGTCTCTCGCTGTACATTTTTTTGGTGAGATTTTTGAGTCACACGCATCTCGTCTTCATATCAGAAACAAGGAAATTAATTTGATCCATTCTCCCTCCTGATTGGTCAGTGGCTGCACGTGGGACTGCTGGGATTGTTGTGAGTAATGAAAATGCGATAGGGGGCCCCGGCTGTCAAACACTGTCCGCCTGTGATGCGGGCCCCTGATTGGTCCAGGCCTGTAAGCAACTGTGTACCCTGCTTACCGATAGTTACGCGTCTAAATCACTCAATTTTCATTGGCTACCAGCCAACGTGGTGGGTAGATTGACAGAGGTTGGACCTGCCAATTGCAAAATTCACCCGCATTTGGCCGATGGGTGGGTGTTAATTTCATGCTCTGTGTCCAATACTTTGGTTTACGAACGACATTCACATCAGCTTTATTTTGTGTTTTACGCTAATTAGCAAAAATTGAACACCAGCATTATAGCAGTGGACATAGAATTGCAAAGTGAGAGGGACTAATTTAACCCTGGTTACTAAAGTCAAAGTTCCATTCATGTTTCCCATAAACAATGTTACAATTTTCAAGTTAAATTTCTTTATGATAATATAACTTATTGCTCAGATATGCATTCACATTTTACAAGAGGGGTGAATAGTCGACAGATTTCTTTACCACTACCTAAATCTGACTGTATGAAGAGGACTGTGTTTTATAGGTCAATTGTATATTGGAACAATCTTCCAGTTGGGATTCGGGACAACAAGGGAAAAACTGGTTTTGAAAAAAGTCTTAGATTACATTTGTTTTCGATATCATAATTTTGTCTGGATTTGTTGAGGGAGGTTGTATCATGTGCTATACTATTCTTTATTATATTTAGTGTGTTAATACTTTTTGTATTGTCAGTTTTGTTTGTGAATTTATATATATGTTCGTGAGTAATTTTGGTTGTATTTATTGTCTTTTGTACGTATTGTTTGGACCCCAGGAAGATTAGCTGTCGTCTCGGCGTCAGCTAATGGGGATCCTTTGAAATAAACAAACAAATAAACATGACTGACACAGCATGGATGGGTATGAGACTAACTTGGCTGAATCATCTGTCTAAAATAGGAACAGCTGCATTACAAAATACAGGTACCTAAAAACACCCGAGGACAAGTTAACAACTCCCAAGGTGCATTTTGACAAGAAAGACCCAATCACAGGGCTTACAATTGTGGAATGGTATCATTAACTCATGGCCTCATGGTTATTGCATTTGTAGTATGTGCCAACTGAGAAACAAAGGTGAACTCCTTATACAGTGTACACGACAAAGTAGTGTTGCTATGTTTCCTTTGTAGGACATTGTGATGGTTTAAATAGACTAAGATTAAGATTTACATTTAACTGCCTCAACTAGTGGCCCTCCATGCTATCCTCTTTTTACCCATACAGTAGGTTAGGTTACATGTCTGTGATGGGCTTTCGAGCTCCCACTGTTATCAGAGCTGATCGGGCTGCAACAAAAGCCGAAGGAGCTGTGGGGCTGTCAGCCCATGGCCTGGCTGCTGTCTCCTTCTAGACTGTATTATAGCACCATGACACAAAGAAGATAAAGTATGGATGTTATCAGGTCAAGATCCGGTCCGGAGCCACGCTGGTGCTCCTTTGCTCTCTAGTTGATCAGGGAAGTTGAACAGCCCTGCGCCTAAGAGATGCCCTTAGCTGATAGCTATAAACACTACAGGGCACTACGCAAAATCAGCTATCAAATGCCGCAACGCAAGACTGAACCCCGGCCACATTAGTCTGATAATGATGGTCAGAAACTCCTATCTCTCCAGTGGTTCTCGGCGGATGTCAAATATCCACAGCAGAACTGGAGCCAGGGTGGGGGATCTGATACCGGCATAACTCCCTAGTAATAAGAGCTATGAGAGAGAGATTCCTAAACATACTACACAGCTTCACTACACTAACAAGCATCTGAAGCATAGCCATCAAAACAAAATCAGATCCATTTGTGGCTGTTGTGTGCTATGCTGGAGGTGTCAGACATCTGCTGAGCAACACAGCACGCACTGCCTCTTTCAGTTTCATTATTTGTCATATGTGAGTTGACAACGAATCTGTGATTTACAGGCAAATAGAAATCTAATTTAGGGATTTGGACGGAGAGCTATGATGGACTGAAGCATGACATGCTGGCTACCGACGGAGCCGAACTGAACGTCGCTGTGTCCATCTGTGAGTCCATCTGGCGGGACGGAGAATGAAAGCACAGCTAAGAGCCGCCGTCTAATTGAGGACGCAGAATCCAAACATCAAGATTATGCGACATGACCTAACATGAGTTGAGCACAGAAAAGCACACAATAGACCAGCTTAGCTGGAATTGTGACAGATTTAATTTCAACACAGTTAAGGGAGCAGATACGTGGTTGAAGTCTATCTTTTGTGATTATGCTTTGGATTTGTTTGTGGTTGGAAGTGTGTTTTCTTATGTGTAAATGTTGAATGTCTGGCTAACTAGCTACAGTGCAGAAGCCAAATGTCTCCCAATTCTTTTTTTGTAAATAAAATGACAGTATTGATTGAGAACAGTTGAGATGGTATGACCTTTCTTATAGTGTTGCATGATAAGATTGATAATAGCTCTACACATTATATCATTGAAGAACACCGTTTATTTTTCTCCCTTGGTATTGATCTTTTATCATTTCCAGACAATATAGTGAAATAAAACAGTATGAGGATTTTGATCTGTGAGACATTCCGTGGGTCGATAAAGAGCAACTTATAATATTATAGTTCATCTTTACCCAGACATTTCAGAATACCTTTTTTTTTTATCCTTTTTTTTTATGAAATGGCAACATAGCAGTGCCCAGAAGAACATTTTTGTTTGCCTCAGTTGATAACAGCAAAAAGTGCCAATTAGAACAGTCCCTGGGACTCGTAGGGAAAGGTCATTTTGACAGTCTCATATTTTTACCTCACACAGAGTAGAGCGCAAGCTGGAGACCCAATGTACTCACAGCAAGGGCAAAACATGATGGCATTTTAGCTCAGTCCGAGGGCATTGATAGTTGTCAGTATCAGACATACCTGCACTGATAACAACACAAGCTGTTAAGCAGCAGATAATATTGGTTAGATTTGCTTGTGAACATGCACAAAAGTACTAAAAACAACAACAAAGCAAGACAGTTGGTACCCAACAAGCAGATGTGTGATGAATTACACCTTTTTATACAAAGGTACAAAATTCTCTCTGCCAAATGGACTTTGCTGTCAGAGTTACTGCAACCTTTTGTCTTTTCTGTCACAGACTAGAGTCTAACCTGCTAAATTAGCCAGGCTGATGCATTGGCCAGCATTGGCATATTGTGATTTGTCTAGGTGTACTGTATGTGATGCGAGGGGAAAATAACAATTCAGCACAAACGTGCCAAAGATATGTTTAAAAATAGTTTTGATGTCATTGCAAAATGATTCCACAACGGAGCTTTTTATGTTAATTGTTATTCAGCCACGAAGACCCAATAGCTCCTCAGTTGAGCTTTTTCACATTATATATGTCTGAGTCATGCTACTGACTCTGTGAGGCTCTACTTCCAGAACACAGACTGGATCACCGTAAATAGTAGGATTCATCCTCTGGGGATCATAAATAAGTGTCGCAAAATGCATAGCAATCCATCTAATAGTTTTTAAGTTGTTAAGACCAAAATGCTGGACCGACATTGTGACTGGCATTCCTAGAGCTACATAGCTGAAAATGATGCACCAATAATAACAAGAACATTTTATCTTCCTCTGACTTTTCACCTCAACAACTTTTCATGTGTATTAAAGGTTGTACCTTAAAACTTAAGCATGAGAAATGAACCTGACAGTCTCATAATCTATCACTTTGCTGAAAATGTGACTTTTATATGTGATGGCAGAAACTCTTTTTACTTGTATAGAATTAACTACGCTCGGCCCAGAGGAAATTATTTTTCCATTAAACAGTGTTTTTCATTTCCCTTCTTTTATTTAATTTAATGTTCTCCCCTTTGTGTTTTCACTGAGCTTTTGTATTCATTCAACTCATGGTGATCTCATTTGCATAAATGTTGATAAACATAAAATTGCAGACACAAAGAAGCACCATTTTCAACCCAGATCAAAACCTGCATAAAACGAGCTCCGGAGATCTTTGCTCTTACTTTAAAATGTCAAAACACACCTAACAGAAAATAGGGACATTTTACAATATTTCTAACATACATACTGCATATACTGTATAGTTCAAAGTTTCTTCGAACTGAAATGGTTTTAACTGGACACCAATGATCAATGAAAAATCATCCAGTGAGTATGATTGATTTGAAAATCAATTATTTATCAAGTTCCAAAGAATGAAATTAACACTTTCAATAGTTGTATGATGTTGTATCATAAACATCATCAAGTATAATACTTTACATAGTTAAGTACCAGAGTTGCCCCTCACTCCACCAGTGTAGTGTAACAGGTCATAAGGTTTTATTTCAGTACAGGTGCTTTCTTTTGCTGTGATGAAGGGAAAATGTGCTTGCTGTAAAACATCTATGACAGCTCATTGACTGCTGAAGTAAGGGTCTATTCATATAGTACATTGAATGACTGTAGAGCTCTGACTGAAATGTACGACCATTATTCTGTCACATAGTCCTAAGTTCTAACGCAGACATTTAGCAGCTATAAATATGTTTATATTAGAGCAGACACTAATGGTTCTTTTTATATAAAAGGTCAGACAATAGGGAAAAATGTCCCTTACTTTAGTCTTCACGTTTCTTGTTTTGTCCAACAAACAGTCCAAACCCCAAAGGTGACTGACTATCACAGGACGTGAAGTAACGCCACACATCTTCACAACTGAGAAGCTGAGACCAATAAATGGTTTGTCTTTTCTCTGAAAAAATAGTTGAAATTAAATGAATTGATTATCAAAATACCATAGTTACTTTCAAATTATTTTTTAGATAACATACTGTTTCAGCTCTTTTTCATATCACACAAAAATGATAAAATAAAATATAAATCTAGGACATGAAAAAAACAGCACCTTCCACCTTTTCTGACTCTGTTTCTCCCCCCCTAATAATAAACATACAGTTGCTTGTATGTTGCCCAAAAAGAATCCTCAACTGATATAATTGTTTTCAATGTAAATTTTGCAGCTCAGTGGTGCTTCATTGACAATGTGAATTGGAGCTGCTGCATCTTATAGGGACAGGGATGAGAAGCTGAAGCCCAGCTTCTGTTCACAGCTTGGAGAAAAGTTCAGTACTGGGTAGAAATTGTTGAGTCAGAAAAATACAAACACAAATAGGGACAAATCTCTGCGTTGTGATTATCCTGGCCATTAATCTGCCTTTTGTTTGTATTGTATGCTGGTGCTTTGCACTGTGGCTCACTCTGTTCCCATGCAATGTATTAAGCTCTGCAGAGAGAACAGTGGACCACACCCTGTGTATTGAACACAGGCGGGGGGGAGCCCAAAAAAACAGGACATTTTGGGTTAGTTCAGTCAATATGTAATACAAATGCCATTGCATAGAAATATTGAACACACAAAGCCACAGAATTGCAGCATCAGTGAATATTCCACTATAATACATAAAGATCTCTTTGTTCTGCATTTAGTGCGTGTGTATTATTTTGCTCAGATCCCCAGCTCTGCGGCCCAGTTTTTAATGCACTGTGCTGCTGAGCTTGTAGGCCAAACTGGTGAAATCCTCTACACAGAGCTCTCCCCAAGCTCAATCATCACTGGTCTCCTCTGCGTTAGTGGGGGTTCATGGCAGTAGCATATCAGTGATGGGCATTTGATATCGCCTCTGCAGAACAGTGTCACATAATCCAGTTTGTGGCCAGAAAAAGGATAAAAATGTTAATTCAACTGCGGCCGAATAATCCCCTGAAATAACAAGCTTAAAAGCTAAAACCCTCCATAGTTTTATCTGGAATCTTCCATCCATTGACACCACAATGACATCAAAGCAGGACAGGAAATGCATGGCTAACAAATCAATAGACAGAAGAGTCGCATTAAGGCTTAATTCGTGGCAAAGTGGAGCTTTAGGAAAGCTGTGGGGTTCAGTTTGGCATGAGTAGGATACAGAGAGAGGCTGAATCAGAGATACAGTGGGGCTCGAAAGTTTGGGCACCCAGGTAAAAAAATGTATTAATGTGCATAAAGAAGCCAAGAAAAGATGAAAAAATCTCCAAAAGGTATTAAGGTATTAACAGATTAGACATTTGAAAAATATGTCACAAAAAGTTAGATTTCATATACACTTTCAAAATAACTGAAAACAAAAAAATGGGGTCAGCAAAAGTTTGCGCACCCTCCAGAGTTGGCAGCATGCACCGCCCCCTTTGGATAGCTGAGACCTGACAGTGTCGTGGATTGTTCTCAATCATCGTCTGGAAAGACCAGGTGATGTCAATCTTAGGTTTTAAATGCCCAGACTCATCTGACCTTGCCCCAACAATTAGCACCATGTGTTCTTCTAAGCAGTTGTCTAGAAAAGAGATACTGAAAATAGTTGACACTCACAAAGCAGGAGAAGACCAAGAAAAATATCAGACAGAACAGCTCGCAGGATTGGAGAAAAGCAAGTTGAAACCCACGTTTGACTGCACAATCCATCCAAAAAGACCTGGCAGACACTGTGGTTGTGGTACACCATTCCACTATAAAGAGATACTTGTACAGATATGGTCTTCATCGAGGAGTCATCTCAACTTTTTTTACGTCCTCACCACAAAAATCAGCGTTTGAAGTTTGCAAATGAACGTATAGACAAGCCCAACGTGGCCTGAAGTTCTGTGGACCGATGAGGTCAAAGTAGAACTTTTTGGCACAATGAGCAAAGGTACGTTTGGAGAAGAAAGGGCACAGAATTTAATGAAAAGAACCTCTGTCCACTGTTAAGCATGGGTTTGGATAAATCCTGCTTCGGGGTTGTATTGCAGCCAGTGGAGTTTTACGAGTAGTACAGTTTCACATGTAGAAGGGAAAATGGATTCAATATAATTTCAGCAAATTTTGGACGCTAACTTGATGCCATTTGTGAAAAAGTTGAAGTTAAAGAGAGGATGGCTTCTACAAATCGATAATGATCCTAAACACAGCTCAAAATCCACGGTGGATTACATCAAAGGCGTAAACTGAAGGTTTTGCCATGGCCTTCACAATCTCCTGACCTCAACATAATGGAAAATCGATGGATAGACCTTAAAAGAGCAGTGTGTGACAGACAGCCAAGAAATCTAAAATAAATGGAAGACTTTTGTAAGGAAGAATGGGCAAAGACACCTAAAAAAGATTTGAAAGACTCTTGGCTGACTACAAGAAGCGTTTTCAAGCTCTGATACTTGCCAGAGGTGGCAGTGCAAGGTATTAACTCTGCAGGGTACCCAAACTTTGTAGACGCCATTTTTTTGTTTTCTGTTATTTTGAAAGTGTAAATGATGGAAATAAAATCTAACTTTTTGTGACATACTGTATTATACAAATGTCTAATCTGTCATTTCCATGCCTTTTGGAGATTTTCCCATCTTTTCTTGACTTCTTTATGTACATTAACACAAAGTTTTACCTGGGGTGCCCAAACTTTCGAGCCTGCTGTGCCACTCATCCCTTTGTGGTCTGTGACTTACAGCTGTATGTCAGAGGAGCAAAGTCATTTTACACGTAAAAGCCCATATAATAATTTCTTGGTGACAGAGTTGGCAGAAGATATTACCTTTAACTTGATTGGATTTTCTTAGGATCACCATTTGCAGATGCAGAACATCAGATACTCTTCCTGGGGTCCACACAAAACATAAGCCATTACAGCATATAAGACGTTTTCAGACAAAACAGCCTCATGATATAAAAACAAGAGCAGTTTAATTAGCATTATTCTTTCTTGCAAATATAACTGCATATTCCTCTTCATATACTATTATAAATATTACACTAAATATACAAGCACTGAATGTAGAAAACATCTTTGTATGCAGAAACAACTTGTTTCCTGGGTTATTGATTATTGTTGGGTTATTGCGTTTTTCTTACGATAGTGGTATTTTAACCTTTTGAATGTGTCAGTGTTTGTGTTGATATCTCAGCATGATACAAAGAGAAGTGTCAAACAGAGCAGCATGTGGTAATTGGCAATGGAGGTCTATAACCCTGCCTAACTCAAGGACACAGCTCTCACAGTAATGACAGCTCTCTCTTTACCCCTTTACAAACGGCTCCTTTGTTCTGACTGAATGCTGTCTGGGGGACATTGTTGTGGAATGGAGCTTCGGTCTCGGATTTCTATCTAAATGCTACATTAGTCCATATTGGATCTGTCTCCATGTAGGCGCTGCAGCACAAAGGAAATGAGTGATACATAACTGTATAGATCATTTCATCCTTCACCACAACCCACCTTAAATCCTGTTTTCTTTCTATACATATTCAAACCACATGCTGAATTGGCTTTTGAGGCTGCAAATAGAAAAACGCAGCAAGATAGTATAAGATTAATGTTAAGGAATGCATGCATTCTCATGAATACGGCGACAACTTCTCTCTCCAGGAAGGATATGGTGTGATACAGCGTGCGGCACATACATCAAAAAAACAATCCATCTGAATATTTCCTCATTTTGTATCTGATCCATGGAGGATTGCTCTAATATGACTGAGCATTGGGCTCTTTGAGCTCCATATAGTCTGAGGAAAAGATGAGACATGATGAGATAGATTAGCTGGATGTTCAGCTTCACAAAAAAAGTCATCCTGAGCCACGGCTGGTAGGGACCTCCCTTCCTCCCAGAGATTGCAGTGGTACACGGTACAAGTAGTAATTGGCTGAGTGGTCACAGATGTTAGATGGGTCGGGCGGGCTGAGGTGAAAAGGTGGTAATCAGTCAATACCTCATTCCTAGGAAGTTAACATGCACAAAGAGGCAATGAGATAAGCGTTGTTTAATTTTCAAAAAACACCTATGTATATATATATATATATATATATATATATATATATATATATATATATATATATATATATATATATATATATATGCTTAAACGCACCTGGCAGGGCCCAGGAGATGAAGTGGCATCTCTCCAGCTACCAATCCGCACTCCATACTTTGGTCCGTAAGGGTAATTGAACCAACTCCCTACGGACTGAGCTAATGTCACCCCCTTCCCCTACAATGTCTGCAGCTCCTCTTTTCACCCTGTGTGTTGAGCTCTCTGTTTTATCTACAGAGTGAGGCATCATATTTCGGTTACATCTTTGTTGGGAGTCGCATTAGCTAGTAGCTAGTAGTAGCTAGGTAAGCACTACAAACCAGTCAGAAGCAGAGTATGAGGGTGTGTGTGTGAATAAGCCAGAAAGCATCATTTGAGCACTTTTAATATATCCTTGCTGATTAAGCCTCAGATTCCATGTCTCATGTTGTTGCTCAAAATATTCAGGTTTTTCTCAAAAAGGTTGAGTTTAACGTGATTGTTAGGATGTATTTTGTGAGAAACAGAAGACCCACTTTTGTGGAACAATTGATATGAAGGTCTTAACTGCATTTAAGTTTGTAAATGCTTTCTCCAATTTAAGTTGTGTTCTCAAACCCTTTCATACAATCAACAAAAATGACATGGTGTAAACAAAACTCCCTTCTGAATCAATCAATGAAAATTTAATTATATAGCACTTTACAGCAACCAGCAGGTATCCAAAGTGCTTAACATCAGAAACCAAGAGTAAAAACACATATCACACAACAGAAAGAGTGAATATAGAAAACAGTAAAATCATAAAAGGTTACAAAGAAACAGAAGAATGAAATTGTCACACCACTGCTATGTATTAAAGACCAGACTAAACAGATATGTTTTCAGTTTGGACCTAAAGGGAGCTACATTTGTAGTAGTGTGAATATCAGGCGATAACTTGTTTCAGAGTCTCTGGGCAGCAACTGCAAAAGCCTGATCATGCCACCGTTTATACCTGGACCTTGGGACTTCTAAAACTCGCTGACTTGAACACTGCAATGACCGGCTGGGCTCCCGCAGAGTTCAAATTTCAGATAAATACTCTGGGGCCGGACCATTTAAAGCCTTAAAAAAACACAATAAAATCTTAAAATCTATTCTAAAACGCACCGGGAGCCAATGCAGGGTGTAGAGAATGGGAGTGATATGTGCACGTCTAGATGTATTTGTTGAAAAGCGAGCAGCAGCATTTTGCACAGTTGAACGCTTGAGATGGACGTCTGATTCAGACCAATATAGAGAGCATTATAGTAGTCCAACCTTAAACTAATAAAAGCATGAATGGCCTTCTCCAGGTCGTGTCTGCTCAGGAAAGGCTTAACTTTGGCCAGCAGACAAAACTGGAAAAAGCTCATTCTAACAACATTACTGATCTGCTTGTCAAATTTCATGCTGCAATCAAAAGTAACAATAGTACTGTAAATAACGTATCCTTTATTATTTTTAACCACCAAGGTTTTTGTCAGCTGACCTAGTGTACGATGCCAGAGCTCCCAAACTCAACGCTGGACCATTTTGCATGCCTGAAGTACTGAAAATAATCGTTTAGTGTACGACATTGTCATTTGCCTTAAAAGGCAAATAGATTTAAAATACAGGTTGTGCTTTCCTATAATAGCCCCTAAAGGCAGTATATATATATATAAAAAAAAACAGAATGGGGCCAAGAATGGCTCCCTGGTGTACCCCACAAGAGAGAAGAGCAACTGACAAGGAGAGGTCACCAATCATAACAAAAAAACTCCTATTTGCCAAATAGGATCTTAACCATTTGAGTGCTAGGCAAGAGAGTAGGACTGCATGATCCATTGTGTCAAACGCCGCTGGGAGGTCATAAAGGAGTAAAGCAGTAGGATTCCCGGCATCTACAGACAAGGCAATATCATTGTGTATTCGTAACAGTACAGATTTAGTACTGTGGCGTCTTCTAAAACCAGAATGGACTTTTTCAAACACAGAGTTCTGTTGTAAAAAGGCTTGTAACTGTATAAAAAAACACTTTTTTTTACAAAACCTTTGAAAGAAAAGGCAGATTAGAGACTGGTCTAAAATTAGACAACACTGTGGGGTCAATATTAGGCTTCTTAAGTAAGGGCCAGACCACAGCATGTTTAAAGGCAGCTGGGAAAGAACCTAAAGTAAGATAGGATTTTAAAAAAGTAAGAAGACTCGCCCCAATGGTGCTATTTAAAACCTTTGTCACCATTCTGGAAGGAACAATGTCTAGAGGACAGTTGGTAGGTTTCATGTGTTGCATTACCTCACAAAGTTACATCAGAGAAACTGTGTTAAATTCCTCAAACACAGCTGAGTGTGTAGGAGAAGCAGGTAAAAAAAACGCTTTACAATTAGCATTGGTGAATTTCCTAACTGATGCTACTTTATCAACAAAATAACAGAGAAATTCCTCACATGTACTGATTGACATGTCTGTCGGAGCAGAGGTGTATGGATTAATGACAGTTAATGGTATTCACTGACACTCTAGGTTCATGGCAACTGCTAGCTATGACAGAAGAGAGATGGTGCACCTTCGCCACTTTCACAGCATTCTGGTATGTGGCTAGACTGTCCCTTAATACACCCATTGACACATGTAAATTGTCTTTTTTCCATCTTTGTTCAGCTTGTCTGCAGTGTTGCCTGAGGGCCCTTTTGGTGTCATTTAGCCAGGGGTCCACCTTAGGTTTAATAGCTTTAATACAATGAGGGGCAATAGAGTTTAGGATTTCAGTTCATGTGGAATGGCACACAGAGATAATGTTATCTGGGGAAGAGGGAGAGACCAGACAATTCTTTACATAAAACTGTGAGCCCCCGCAGAGGGGACAACATGGCAATAAGAAGTAGACAAAATTGTAGAGAGAGGGGGATCTTTAGAACTACATTTTCTGGAGTGTAGGATACCACCAAAGTGCTACTTAATAAAAGCAAAGTAATGTTGTTCCAAATAAGTGTATGAACAAGTGAGGCTTGAGATGGTCTGTGCATCTTGGCTTTACACATTGAATACCAAACCAGAATGAGGTGCTGCCAAGTTTAACTAAAGAATACTGATATACACATTACTTACTTCAAAAAGGCCTCATGGTTGAATTGGAATTATGTGCACCACAGCATAAATCACAACAAGTGAGCAGCAGCTTTTGATAGAGGCTACTGAAAACATTGACGCTAGTTATTGGTAATAAGCAATTTGTGTAGACATACATATTCATCCCGCTTTTATAGATTTGTGATAGACCTTTGGCCTGAAAACAGCGTTTAAAAATAATTTTTAGGAAAGATAAACACAGCCAATTGTGTAGATTTGTAAAAATTAACTTGAACAGATTTTTTGTTTTACTTTTGTGAATGAATAAAAAAGAACTATTTAAAACTACATCAACCGTGAACTGATTGTGTGCGCCTGTGTGTGTTTGCAACTTTATGGTTCCTATCGATGTACTGTACCTCTGCACAAGCACCAGCTGTGTCTGTGTAGAAACGTCAACTTTCCAAGTTTGCCGACTTCACCTCCCCCACAATGTGTTCACTCACGACCGCTAGCACGCTGTATATCCAGTAGCTCATGTTAAATTGTCTTTGATGTGCCCTTAAAAACTTTACTTCAACTTTTTTCAAGATGGTCACCAAACACCTCATCTAACTGTGCCACAAAATTGACCAGTCCAAAAAACACTCTGCAAAACTTCACACACAGGACTAGTTGGTTGAGGATGTGGCGGTTCTTGCTAACATCATCGTTGTGGTGACGGACAGCTAACCTGTATCCCTCATCCAATTGAGTGGCAATGTCACTCTCCCCAAAGCAAAAATTAAAACGGGGACACTAGACCTAGAGCTGTTCTCATTAGGGTCTGAGG
>NC_048417.1:13847510-13950998 GCF_013103735.1 Etheostoma cragini
CCCCCCCCCCCCCCCCCCCCAAAAAAAAGGTCTGATCCTAGACTCACCCCTGCTGCTACTTCTTTCTCCACTCCACTACACCTCAAAGGCGAATATTTCAAGATAGAAACTCCTAATATTTCAAGACTAAAAGTACTAATATTTCAATATAAAAAGCCCTAATATTTCAACATTAAAAGTCCTTATATTTCAAGATAGAACATCCTAATATTTCAAGATAGAAAGTCCCAACATTTCGTAATGTTGTAATTTTTACTGAACTACATTTATCTTACAGCTTTTGTTTTTTTGCTTCAGGCTAGTTTCTTCAACAGCTCATTGAGTATCGGATACAATAAACTATTGAAGAAATATTTTCCTTTAACATTGACCCAGTATTAAACGAGAAGCGGCTTTCTAAAACATCTCTGAGCTCTGAGCAGCTCTGGCTGTCTGGAGCCTGCGTGTGTAGGGTGTAAGACTATTGGCTACACTTGGTTAATGTTTTCTTTCTTTTATTCCAATTTCGGGTCTGACAGTCACAGTGAAAACCGGGGATATTTCCTGGGACCGATCCAGCCGAGGACAGGTCACCAAAACCGAGGACTGTCCCCGGAAACCAGGGACATCTGGTCACTTACAACAGTCACTGTCCAAGCGGTGTTGTCTGCCGTGCCGCCTTCAGGGTGAAAGAGTAAGCAGGGGTAGCAGAAGACTGTGTTAGCTACGTTGCAGCCTACTGGCCAGGATTTTCATTCACACCATCTTATGGAAAATCCTCAGGTTTAGGACTTTCCCCCTTTAGTAGAAACCTGTTGTTTCATTGCCAATTTTTCTTGATTTGTTTGCCGACTAAAAGGAACTTCTTTCAAAGAGACGATTGAGTTGCACTGAACGCTAGCCATCTGGACAGTAGTAGGTGAATTGATTTGACCCTGCTACCCGCTCTTTTCTTAGTTACAATCATTGTTATGTTTTGTATGACGAAAGCGCTTATGTGCAAGCCCTCCCGAAACCCATAGAGATTGTATTGAAAGCTCTGATATTTGAAAAAAAATTGATTTTACATGACAGTCTATGAGAGACTCCTGGGGCGATTTTCCACCTGACCGAAATAGCCCTAAAAGGGGCAGGACCATTTAAAGCACAACTTTAGCCTGGCATTCAAAGATTTGTGGTTTTTACCCAAAAGTCTTCTGCTCACAGTGTTCACAACCTTGTATAATAATGATAAAAATAAACTTTATTTCTGTAGCACTTTTTTACATATATCTCTTTATATTTGACTTTAGTCTAGTAACAGTGGTTAGCACTTCACTGTACCGCTGACTGCTGTTTTTTCATGTTCTTACTGTGTTCACGTGGGTTTCCTTTGGGTGCTCCCGTTTCCTTCAACCACCACCAAAAAGGCACTGGCAAAAAGAACTGGATTTGTTCCCCGGGCTCAGTCTATGCTTAGAAATGACAAAAAGCCCCCTTTACTCCTACTCCTACAGAAACACCCAAAACAATAAAATGTAGTTAGTTTACACAATCGATTAATGCTGTAACAACAAGGCACAGATAACTACTGTTTTTGAATTGCTATCACATACACTACTAAACAATTAAACTCTCGGGGCAAGATGTGAAATGAAACAAAGAAAGATTTGGCTGCTTATATATTATAACAACAACTACAGTTGGACTGTAGGGAGACATTCCAATGCTTTCTTCAAATATCTTGTCGGTCAAGTATATAAAGATATTGATTTTCCTGATCAATGTAACAGTATTCTATCTAGTCAGACACCTGCAGTAATTGGATGAAGCATTTTAACACAATGTTACAAAGACAGTCTTGGCATTACCATTGATATTCCAAAACCCATTGCACAGGTAACCAGCCTGGTATGTGTGTGTGTCTTGGCATGTACTTCATACTATTTATGGAGTCAAGCATTTTGTGACGAGCTGACATAGCAGGAGCAGATTTCTCATCATTGTGAAGAGAATATTAAGTGTCTGCACTTGCAAATGTGTCACAGACTGTGACTTTCTTAGTTATCGTTCTGTGAAAAGAGTAAAGGGAACTGTGTGAAAATAATTAGAAAGTTAAGTGAATGTGTCTGAAGCTTTAATATTGCGTTTGCAGAATTAGGACAAAGCTGTAAAATCATGGAAATGTGGCTTTCTACAAATAAGTATTCAACAACACGATCAGGGCACAGTGTCCCTCGCAGTGCAATGCCCCTGAAACAACATGCCTTGCGCTAGGTTACTTTGGCATTCATGGTGATGGCTAATTAATACTACCCAGTAAACAAGTTTACAGCGGGATAAATGCCTCCTGTTAAGTTTCAGGATTAAGAAAACAGCCATGTCATTGGTAAGCCTCACTAGTTCCTCCCCAAACCAGAGGGAGATAATTTGGCAAGCCTTGAATAACCCAAAAAGCACATATTAATCCACCCACATTGAATCTGTTTTTTGTGTTGTTATGTATTCCATAGCACTCAGCAGAGGGGACATTATCCTTGAACACAATTTAAGGTAAAAAGCAGAAAGATAAAAAACAAAAATGTTATATGTAGAAATTAAATGTGCATTGTGTCATTCATGCAAGCTCATTAGTCTTACTGCGATGCAATAAAGACAGACCAACCTTCATTTCACCATGATGAGCCTAAATAATGAAAACAGTCATCATTTGTATCAATCTGGCCTCTACTATTCAATTTAACTCTAGGAAGTGTGCTGTGACAGATAGCTCACATCTCTTATTAACAGGTAGCATGGCAGAGCTATAATTCTAACATCAATAATACAGCTAGAAACAGTCCTTCAAAGGTTTATTGCACTCATTAACTCTGATATTGGGATGTAATGGAATATTGCGTACCAAGGTTGCTCTCATTCTTATTTCCCCATACCTACAACTATTTTAAGAAACACAATGCACATTTCCAAAGTTTAAAAGTTATTTAATGATCATTTTTATGCAGATTGAGTGGTGACAGGATATTTGTTCTTTCTGTCGGTTAAACTGAACTTTAGATGGCATCCAGTCTTTTGAGATGCGTCAATATACTATTATAATCTCGTAATGAAACTACTCTGCCCCCCTACATGGGCTGAAGGTAGTACCTTTAATAGTTTTTGTAAGTGCATCCATTCAGACATACCGTGCACCATTGGTGCAGTCTACGTGATACACAAGTATACACAGCATACCCACTAGGTATAAGAAAGCTCTAAGATTTCCATACACCCACTTAAAAATGTGCAATGATACAACATACTTTTCCATTATTTGATATTTTGAATGTCATCTGTTTTTTCTTTCGCATAGGCTGAATAGTAGTTCCACCGTAAATTGGTTCATTAAAGTGTATCAGAATGCAGGAAATTAAGTTGTTGATGCTCAAAACTTCCCTGGGAGAGGACACCCAGATTCCCCACTTTGAAATATCCATTATGGACCATGTATTTATAAAGTACAGTATACCCCAAAAATACATTAGACTACACCACTGCAGTACACTACATTATAGTCAAGACCAGTGTATCAATACTCTGTTGAAACTCAGTTTAAGCAGAGCAGTTTGATAGGTTTTCCACTCTTGTGGCATTTGACCATGCTGCGGCCATGTTCCCCTGCACCCTGACCTGAGCTGACAGCCCTGGAAAAAAACAAGAAAAAACAACAGGACCCAGAGGTTGCAACTTTGGCTTTGTTTTGTTGTTGTGACGGCAGAGTCAGCCCAATGATGGAGATCAGCCCGACAGAGGGTTTATAGCCTTAAACAAAGAAAAACTCCTCAAACAAAATTAACAAGTAGCTATTGAGTGTTTACTGGGGATTTAGCTTCATATAATGAAACAGAGAAAGTGGGATTCTCAAAAAATTCTTTAATCATAAAGTGAACAGACACATCATCCACTAGAACTAGTTCTATTTGCTAAGCTAACTTCCAAGCATATATTGGTGTACTGTAATACATTTATTTCTTAGTTATGAACACTGTCTGACTTTCTGCGGTGTTAATGAGCATTAAAACCTCTAACTTTTTATAATCTACCTATCTAGGATTCTATGCACACACACACACAAACACACACACACACACACACACACACACACACACACACTAACAGGTTAAGCACATAAACAGTGTCATATACTGTACACATACATTTACCTCATCTCGTCTTAATTTAAAGAGTCAGTTCAGCCAAATACACTCACTTCTCACTTACTGTAACTTCAGTGGTGTAGTGTGCCATGCAGATAGTTTTGGCGGTATTTGTTATTTGAGATATGGTTGTTTTTTTTGTTTCCACACCAACATAATGGGGCACAGCACTGAAAAATAACATTTAGAAAAACTCACTATAATTAGAAATACTTTCTACTGAAGAGACAGTCGATATGAAAACTGTTGACAGCCCATTCTGTTTATAATGGGAGCAACGTATTTGGAAAGACTCCATTTTATGTGAGAACATTTTATTTTTCTCATTTCAGTTTGAAATCCTTCCCTTGGATCTTCATTATTCTCCTAAATGTACTGGAATAGAAAGTCCATATTTGCA
This sequence comes from Etheostoma cragini, assembly GCF_013103735.1. NCBI lineage: Eukaryota > Metazoa > Chordata > Actinopteri > Perciformes > Percidae > Etheostoma > Etheostoma cragini. The sequence goes on from NC_048417.1 coordinate 13,852,065, forward strand.
CATTTAAAATGCAATAAATGTGTGAGTACTGATAAAGTTTCTGTCTTTAGGCAACATGTATACGACACACTGAGATTAATTCCTCATTAACTCTCATTTGACCATGGGCATACATAGCTGAAGAGATCTTTTGTGTTAATTGTGAGTTGAACACTACAGTTTACTCCTGAATTTGTTGATGAAGGCATTTTCCCACCATTGACTCCTAATAATACCCAGGATCTTGATGATAATGAGTAAAAATTGACTGTGGCACATATTGATTTCACAGGCTTCATTTCACAATTGCAGCGTCTTGAAAAAGCTGTGAGGCAGAGGACTAAAAAGAGAAGCCATTTAAGCCCTGATAACACTTTTCTTAGAATCAATAGAATTCCATTTACAAAACAAGAGATTGGTGCCATAGTTAATTTCTTCATGAAAACACCATCTTCAGGAATCAATCTATGTGACAAAATCAGCCAACAGTGTTTGGTAATAATACCCTTAAGAGAATACTTGAATATTCCAAACAGGATTGCATGCACATTTACTACTTCAATTATTCCTCAGTCATGTATCTGTGCACCATAGAAATACAACGAAAGAAGAATGGACTTTCTCATTTAAATCAACATAGCAGGATGGTCAGAGTGGCGACTATTTTTATGTGTACTGTTGCCATTGCAACAAACTGGGATCTTTAATCCACCATGCCTGTGGCCCTGCTGTAAAGAGAGGAATTGAAGATTGCTGGATGTATTAATTGCTTCATATTCCTATTGGTAACTCATCACATCCTATATATGAAATACAGTCGTGGAATGTAACTAAGTACATTAACTCAAGTGCTGTACTTAAGTACAAATTTGTGGTTCTTATATTTTACTTGATAATTTACTTGTTATGTTACTTTATACTGTTACTCCACCACATTTCATAGGTAAATATTGTACCTTTTTTGTCTGACAGTTGTAGTTACTTATCAGAGGACAGTTTTTCATCCCCTTTCTGTCCAGTGAAAACCATGAACCTCCAGATGTGTAGATTTTGAATGTTTGTAATAAACTGAAGGATGAAGTGTTTCTTCATGTGTTGAGAAAATGTCCTTATTTTAAAGCTGATAAACTCTTTAAAAAAACTGTCTTAGGTCAGCTGGAATCCTCTTGGATTAGCTGAAAAATGCATCGTCACAAAGGTGAAAACAGGGCTGTTTTTCTGAGCAGGACAGCTAACATATGGGGATCTTATAGAATTTGATGCATTGCTGTAGCTTTGACTACCCAACCGGATGTAAAAGAGTTAAATAAGCAGAATAATAAACATCTACAGCAGTAAAATGTAATATACACATTAATGCAGCAGTAATATTAATCCAAAGCATCATATTTAAATAATGAAACACTGGCAGAGAACACTTTACTGCACAATCACTACTCACTTTAAGTTCTTCTACCACATGTTGTGCATACTAATACTTAAATGTCGTAATACTTCCCCCAAGCTGTCACCTACCTGAACCACACTACCCGCTGAACTTTACTTAGATCTCCAGCTACTACTATGGCCGTTCATGTTGCATGCGACAAACTGCTTCCCTTTTTGAGCATCTTTCTTCCAGGAAAGACTTGTAGGCCTCCTGAGAGTCCCTGCGGCAGTTTTTAAGTGCTGCGCTCCAGTTGTCTCTGTCCCTTGCAAGTGCCTCCCAGTTGTCCAGATTGATAGAGAAGACCTTAGGATCCTTCTTGATGACGTCTTGAAAATGTAGGCGGGGGCATCCATGTTTGCGGGGGCCATTTTCCAGAGCATAACAAGATTTTAGGGAGGCAAGTGTCTTTCATTCAATAAACATGCCCAGCCCATTGGAGGTGACGTTCAAAAAGGATGGTGTACAGGTCACTGGAGCCAGTTTTCAGTGGTAGAATCGTGCAAGCAAAGATCTTTCAAGACTGAGCAGAGAAATTCCCCTGAAGTTGTTACAGTCTGCACAGTCTTCCTTGTTTTTATAGATGGTGATGATGTTGGCATCTCTGAGGACATCTGGTAGCTATCCACTGTTCCAGCATTTCACAACCAGGTGATGTAGGACAGAGGAAAGACCATCACCGCCTGCCTTGCAAGCCTCATGGGAGAGGCAGTCAGCTTTAGGAGACTTTTTATTTTTAAGTGCTTTAATTGCAGAATTGAGTTCCGTGATGGTAATGTCTGTTTCCACATCAGTTATAAGGAGGAGCTCAGAGACAGCAGAAGTTATTGCCAGTGTGTTGGCTGTGACAGCCTGAGCATAGAGAGTGCTGCAGTGATTTTTTGGGGACAAGGCCCAAGGCTTTTTTCAGGCCTTCAAAGACACCTTGGATGTTTCCGGTGGATATACTTGACTCAATACGGTCACATAGTATGTTCCAGTAAGCCTGCATTGTTGTGCGAGTGGCCCATTGGACATTCAAGCATGCCTGCTTCAATGCTGCCTTTTTTGAGCTTGTGTTATGCTGTAGGCAGGACAATGGGGCTGGGTGCTTAGAGTCAATTGTGGGTAAGAAAAGGCAGGTATTGGCCTTAAACCAGTAAGGTAATAATCTAGATAGCTTTCCAAAGATGGAGAATGCAGCCTTTGTGGTGACAAACTGTGTGCTGCCAGGCAACCGTGATGTCAGCACGAGGAGGTGAAGAGTCAAAGCTGGTTGCAAGTAGTTCCTGCAATGCATGGTATGAGGCAGAAGCATAGCTTTCAAAAAACATCCAAACAAGGAGTAGGCTTTGGCCTTGAAACTTGCTTGGTGCCATCCCTAATTTGCAGCATTAATGGGCATGATCAGTGTCACAATCTGCAGTGATCAGCAGTGTATTATTTCGTTCAGGTGCTCACGCTTGACCAGCACATGGTTAAGTTAGTGCAAACGCTTAGAACGTGGATGACGTCAGGTGACTTTTGAGGAGCTTGAGCCCTGGAAGAATGAGGTAGGGATAGAGAGTTTGTGTGTGCTGCAAAGTTCCAGTAGTCGTTGAGCATTGTCATTCATGTTGCCATATCCATGGCTTCCCAGGAAGTCAAGCCATGCACTAAAGTTAGCACCCACTCGGGCATTGAAGTCACCAAAGATTATCAAACGTTCCAGAATAATGTGTTGTTTTTGTTTCTGTGCTTTAATATATACTGTGCCATTTGCATTCACAAAAAAAGTACATTCACAAAATGTGTAAATATATCACACGTTTATAATATAATTCACAACAATTGTGAGCCTGTAAATAATGTTAATGTTAATAATGTGTCTTTTTTAATGTCTTTTTGCTTTTTTAAGCAATGAACAACATTCCGTTACATATGTGCATGCAAATAGCGTCACTGACAATAAAATAGAAATGAATTGAACACTTACTTCTTGCATGCAGGACTTGTAGTGGAGTATTTTCACAGTATTGAATTAGACCTTTTTTTGGGCCATTTTAGGCGTTTATTTTTGTAGGACAGATGGAGACATGATAGAGGAGAGAAAAGGGTAATGATATGCAGCAGACGGCTGCAGTTCGGAGGCGAACCCACGGCTACTGAGACGAGGAGTAAAGCTGTATATATGGGCGCGTGCTCTACTAGGCACCCTGTACTTCTACTTTTAAGTAAATTATCTGAATACCTTTTCCACCACTGATTAAATGAAGAGTGTGACGCACTTGACAACCCTGCTGACGTGTGTTGTCAGGAAAAACTGACAACAATTGCTATTTGTTCTTGAACGACTCAAATGACCATGGCAAACAGTTCAATGTCTGTCTCTTGTTCTGTTTCTATGGTAATGAATATTCATGTAATATTAATTAGAAACCAAAACCTGCAAACATAAAGCAGGCAGAAAATATAAATGCTGAACCATTAGTGTGTGGTACAAAGTCGCATTACTGATTACGGTTAGCAGTAAACTAACAGTTATTTAATTTAATATAAAAATGAAATAAATAGAAGCAGTTTTAACTGTTCATTTAATTTCCATTGATACACTCTTCCCACCATGAGTGAAACAAGCAGGGCACGAGATTCATTAAAGATTCAGAAGTGTCTGCCAGTGTTTTTCTCCAACGCAAAGTTTTTGTACAAGTACAAACCAACAATAGCATCTTTCTTGGAACGGCGAAAGTCTATAAAAATACAGTTTTCCGTCAACTTTTAGCAGCCTTAACCACCAATTCTTTCTTTTGTGTGCTCGAAAAATACACAGGCCTACTCAAAATCTTCTGAAAGGTACCTCTGTGGAGTTTTCTATGAAAATGTCAGAGTTGGTCTAAATGATACTGAACCATATTAAGAGAGGCACAAATATTCTAAATAACGCCCCTCCTCCCCCCCCCCCCCCCCCCCCCCCCACACACACACACACACACATTTAAAAAAAGAGACTTAAGTCAAACTAAAATGCCCACAATGTTACAATGCTAACATGCTGATGTTAAGCAGGTATAATGTTCAACATCTTTGTTTATTGTGTTAGCATGCTACATTACATTAGCCCATTATCTGGTATCTCACGTTATGGCTCCGTAGCAGGCATTTTGGTAAAAATAGGTTAACAATTGTGTCATAATCACGCAACTTACTGTTGCATAGTAGAGGAATTATGGTATGGTACAGATGAAGCTTGCGGGCAGTTTGGACTTACTTTAGCTATTTAAGTTTAACTACTAATGTTAACTAGCATTTTAGTTAGCAGTAATTAGCCTGTGTCTATGTTATCTCCTTACATATACCTACTCTCTCCATCTCTCTAAAATTCGGAAGGATTGATATTTCTCTTGGCACAGCTACCAGAAGACTTACAACTTTCCGACAGGTTGCTCACGTCACATCTAGGTCTTCATGCTCAGTTGGAGGCTGTGCAGTAACGCCTAGCCATCACCGGAAAAGTGCTTCTAATGGCCTTTACTGGGCTCCACCCAGAGCTGGAGATCTGTTGCTCCATTTCTGTCTATGATTATAACTGACGTTATGAAGGTCTCGTGAGATATCTGAAACAATCTAGCCTGGTTGGGGAATTATCAAAGACAGTGCTACAGATGGGGGAGAAACAGCACAGTTTACCTCACACTCAAGTCAATGCAGGATATGCAGTGTATGCGTGAGCTACGGGAGAAGCTGGAGAGATATAGGTGAGCAGAACCTATGATTTTGCTGCTGTTATCCTGACTAAGGGATAATTTTATAAAGTCTACAGGCTACCACGTTGTTGTTGTTGTTGGTCTCAACAGTAAAATACTCCCACACTTTAGAAGACACAAATTATTTATGTCAACACATTTCATAATCACTTTTGTTGACTACGTTGACGAATCATCTCTGCCCTTGTGGTGAACTCGTGAACCTATCGGTCCACTGAAGCTCAGTGTTTTTTTGTCTGATGGAGTCATTGGAGCAAAGAGGAGCGTTGAGTTTGCCCTGCCGTCAGTCTGACATCACACATCAAAGTTTGAATAATTGCCTAATGTGGCGGAACCACACTATTAAAAAACCTGACAAGATCAAGGTATACTTACTCGCTGACATTTAATAGTTAACAAATCACCTAGCAGAAACAGTCAAAACAGTACTTTCCCTGCACCACTACAGAGTTGTTTTTCTCTGCAAATAATGCTGACGTGGTTATTACTTTACACAAAGTTAGAGGCCAACTGTGTCAAAAAACCCTCAGAGGGACCACTCTGAAATAAACCTGGACCTCTCTAGAAAAAAAATAAACAAAAAAACTTGCAGTTTGCACTTACATGTAATTCATTGTAGTTTGGCATATTTGAAGCTAATGTGCTTGCGCTTGATTTTTGCTGTCCGGGGTTTTTACCTTCATGGTTGAAAGCACTTAATTGTAAGTAGATTTGAATCCAAGCGTCAGCTAAACGACATGTAATGTAAAGATAAACCTGTCTCTAAAATAGATCAGTATTTCATTAGATAACAGTTAGTTATTTCCACTTGAGATCCTCTTGCTTTTTCATTTCACTCTCTACTTTGCATACTGCAACGAGCGAGCAGCCTTAACAGCCTTAACATTCTCTCAGGTTCTCAGGTTGCTCTACAAGCCCTGATGTGTCTTTTGGCTTTCAGAAATATTGAATAAATAAGGTTTAGATTTTAGTCAAAGTTTTAAAAAAAATTGGGGGGGTTATGTGTGTTACAATAAGTTAATAACTACCAATGTTTTAGAACTGTGATTGTCAGCCAGAAAGCTCACAAAATGCCCCTTGCCGTGGTACAAATTCTTCTCTTATCCAGTTGAGCCAAACACACTTAGAGCGGCTAGAACCTCTTCTCCTGATAACTCAAGAGGGGTCTTGTGGGAATTATGTGTATAATGTATGATGATTGAAATTATGTATACACCCCCCACCCCCTTCAAAAAAGAGAGAGCCTATTTTCCCTTTACACACACACACACTCACACCATGTCACCACCTTGATCTGCAACACTACCAGCTCTCTTTAGTCTGTCTCTGTCACTGTTGTGACTAATTTATTTCTGTTGTTTGATTAACCCGCTGATGTGACGGACTGAAGAGGATTTCTCTGTCTGGTGTCTGTAAATACCAACCTGAAGGGGTTGCTTTGCACAGGGCAGGAGTCTCAGCGTGCACATTTTGCCTACTCAGTGCCAGAAAGAACTCAAGAGGCCAGCTTAGCACAAAGCCTTGACCAAGCTTTTGAAGGTGTTGTTTCACTAATACAATACTAATTTAATGAATCCCTGGTGTTGTATTCGGAAAAGTTGTTAAACTGCAGATTAAAGTTAAAAGTTTTGAACATGTTTACTGCTATTATGGCGGTTGCGGAAACTCATAGTGTAAATTAGAAATATGTGTGGTGATTGTTTGGCAAACAAATACACAGAACACGTTACAGTTATATGATTGTTTTAGTAAGTTGTAGTGAGTAAGGAATTTGTAATTCAGTAATAACATTACAATTATTACTGGTTCCAATAAATGCTGCTTTGCTGTTACTATTTATAGGACGGAGGGTTGATAATAGCTTTGTCTCTGAGCTTACCGGTGACAGATGGCTTCTCCCCAACATGTAAGCTTTGTGCCAAGCCTGGAAATGTGGGGAGGCGGTTAGCCTCTACCAAAAGAGGAAAAGTTGGCCTTACTCAAAAATGTGTTTAAATGTTGTGTCTCGTTGGCTAGCTTGCTAGTAGCCCCATTCAGGAATCACCTGGTTTTTGTTAGAAGTTAAAAGGTTCATAAACTCTGCAGCTTCACTGTGAAAATGGGACATCTAATCACCATAGTGATCAGCAATACCGTAGACCAATGTCTCCCTTTCTTTTTCCACACACACATAAGATGTGACAACACACAGATGTCAACACACCTTTGATTACATCACATACTTCATATGTATTTATATAAACTAATTTCTTTTGCCAAAAAATAAATTAATAGTGAATTAATAGTAATTACTTTTTAATGTATTTTATCTATTCAAGTAAGTTGTAGACATGTCTTTTTTGTTTGAATTTACCCTCTGAAATTTTTTTAAAGAGAATTCAATGGAACGATTTACAGATGCAGGGATGGACACAAACACTACCCGACTAGGTTAGGGCATTTTCATTGAGAACACTGAAACAATCTGACATTCACTTGTTTTCTTGCTTCCTATGCATACAGTTAGAAAGAGGTGTCAGAATAAATGATGAAAAGCTTTAATGTTATGACAATTTGTGTTAGTGTCTTCCATAAGCATATTTTTGAATATGAATCAAATTTAGTTCCACCACGAATTGTAGCAAGGGGGGATCCGCACTTATCTCATCCGCACATACAGTCCACAGTGAAACCCATCTCATTACTATTTCACATGTTCATGTCATAAAAAGCCCAGGCTTTGAGATGATGTCTTACTGCACATAGCAAATGTGTTTACGTGAATGTCCTCTGATCATTCCTTCTGAAATGATTTAAGGCTTGATGATTTAACGATTTACATAGTTGGCTGACAGATATCATCACTTTTTGATTATAGCTATGGTTTCTCAAACAGAGAGCGGCCATTTATGAATTATTAACTCTGCAGTTATCACATTATCGATAAAAGCAAAGCATGATCTGAACCATGAGGCTGAATCCTGAGTCTGTGCTTGAATGGCACAGACACGGTATACGCACTATGTCATTGAACACAGTGCTCATTAGACCAATAAGTATTTATCTATCTATCTATCTATCTATCTATCTATCTATCTATCTATCTATCTAGCTGTGTATATAAGCACTATCTATCTATCTATATAGCTCAAGCTGTAATTGCTGTGGTATGTGGCGTTGGTTCATGTGATGTACTGGTTCCTATAAGAAGAAACATTAAATCAATAGAATTAATAAAATAAAATAAAAATGTTTACTTAAAAAATCACTTAATCTGTTAAACCATTCTCAAAATAGTAAATTATAATTGTATATATTTTATTATTACATTTTTTTATGTGTAGCACCCACAATGCACGGCAGCCTTACAACACCAGAAGCTTACCACACATAGTTGTTGTTCATTTTCTGTAGATCAATTTATTGAATTATCAACTAATTGTTTTAGCTCAAAACTCTATTTACTATATCCTCTCCATTTCTATCTATCTTATTTTCCCTTCTTTTTTTCTGCCCAAGCTCCTTTTTTCTCAGTCTAGCATTTGTTTACACACACACACAACCACACACACACACACACACACACACACACACACACACACACACACACACACACACACACACACACACACACACACTCTTCCCTCTAAATCCAGTCTCTCAGCAGGGCAGGGATTATAGACATGGTTAAAACCTTTCCAGTGCTGCTGGCTTGATCCTCTGTGCCAAACAGAGACTAAAATGAGCTTCAGAAAGTTAGATAATCGGCCTCATCTACATGACTATCTCTCAGCTAATGTTTACAGAAAGAGGTACTCATTACATTACACTGTTAAACTTCGAGCCCCACCTGCCTGGATGATTGGGGAGATTAAATCTTAAAGACAATAACACATTCTGAAAACACTGAAAGTCAATATCAAGTCCACTATGTGACGTAGTAGCTTGTGGAATTTGCAAATAACCATTACTGGAGAACATGGAAGAATCAAGCAAAAGGAGCCAATCTCAAATCAGGCCTCATTAGTGCTGGAAAACATTTCCACGTCCATTTTCCTTTCATTTGCTCACCGCGGCCAACAGCTAAATTGACAGAGGAGTCTGTCCATTAGAAATGTACATTAAATGAAATTAAAACTTTTATGTATCATGATTACAGCCAGTGTATAATTTGGAAGAACCACAAGAAAGTAATTATGGGAGGTTTTATTGATCGTAGCATTATGGTATTTGCAAGAATAACATAAAAATATTTACTAGTCCTATCACAGTCTCCTCCTCATAGAGGTTAAAAGCTCTCGCCCGGTGCAGCTCAAATAAAGCAGACCACTCAGTAATAATATGGTCATGAAATCAATGCCAGCCCAATTGATCTTAATTAAAAGTATTCATTATAGCTAAGTCGGGCTCAATAAGCAGGAACACTAAAAGCACTTCAGATTGTAGAAGTTACTTTGCAAGTATTTTGACCTGAAGGCACTACAAGAAAAGTCAAGAGATCATCAAAGTTATTAGAATCAATGCTAAGTAGGACATGAATGCCTGCCCCAAATTCCATTGGCAATGCAACCCGTAGTTATTGAGACATTTTACTAAAAAAGAAAAATGTCAACATAATGGTGACACTTGAGGAAAAGTCAGGGATCACCAAAGTCATGAACCAAATTTGATGCCCATCCATCCAATAATTGTCGAGATATTAAAAGTGGGGGACAGACAGACTGACATTTCACATCCTTAAGCCATGCCTAACAACTGTGAAGGGATACAGTAATAGGAGCTAAAAGTGAGTAGTATCACTAGATAGTATTTGTATGTCAGAGCTTGTGAATAGCTGCTGACATCATTCATAATTCCCCCATGCTTCTTTTCCTTCACCCAGAGAGAGAGAGAGAGAGAGAGAGAGAGAGAGAGAGCTACCTCAGCAATTATTGTATTGCTCCAATAATGATGATGATGATGAAGGTGATGATGATGATGATAATGAGATTCCATAATGAGGATAAAAACTATTATGGCTTAAATTAAAATACATTTTGGGACATTAAATGACTGGACCGAGAGGATGGAAAGCTGAAGCTGTGTGTGCTTGTGCGTGTGCGTGTGCGTGTGCGTGTGTGTGTTGAAGTGACGAAAGACTCATAGCAGCTTGCAAAGCTCTCAGTGTCTCCAGCGCTGTGTTATGTGATGTGACATGTACTGTGGTTTCCCTTGCCAGCCTGTGTACTTGTGTCATTCCTCTAGCTGTATTATTAATTCAAAGACCATGCGAGTACACGCCTTGTCTCCTCCTCCGCTGTCTCGTGGAGAGATCTTTGAAAGCGAAAGATTAAAAGTAGGGCATAATTAGACAGAAGGATATTCACTATAATGGTAATTGAAGCTGTGCTGTCATATTACAATGTCTAATTGGTCTCAAATTACAGAAAAGCAATTACAACAGCAGAGAGTCGCTTACCATTGTAAAAGGATATTTAGATTTCATGTCTAACCTATACGTCTTGTCCAGTTATTGTGCGGCCATTTTTTTCTGTAGAGACACCAGAATCCAAACACCTCACTCAGAAGTGGCAGTAAATATAGTTGCATTTGTGCATTTCAACTATACTATACCATTAGGAGGTAGCATATGACATCTACTATTATTGTCACACAGTTATGGAGCTGCATCAACACTGCGTAAGTGCCACTTAAATCTTTGTTCTCTGCTGCCTGAGAAGCAGAGGAGGTCAAACAGGTGCCGTCCCACGAGCTGAAATGAGATGACAGATCTCATTAAAGATACACAGCCATTTAGATTTGAATAAAGATTGGGGCTATCCCTGGGATCCTTGGATAGCTCAGTTGGTAGAGTGGGTGCCCATATATAGAGGTTTACTCCCTGATGCAGCGTCCCAGGGTTTGACTCTGACCTGCGGCCCTTTGCTGCATGTCATTCCCCCTTTTCATGTCTTCAACTGTCCTGTCTAATAAAGGCCTAAAAATGCCAAAAAGTAATCTTTCAAAAAGATGGTGCCATCCCAGAGCTGCATCCCCAGCTGATACCTCTAGAGGTGCATTCAGCTTGTGATTTAGGTCTTGCCTCTGGTAAAGATTTTTTTCCCTCCCTGCTCTCATATGCGGCTGATCACTGCGGCAAGGCTACATTTTGTTTGTGATTCAGATGTTTGTGTCAGACTGAGGGGTGCACTGACATTACAAAGAACATAAAAGGCACTGAGGCCTTCGATGACCTGGCTTGCAATGTATTTCATATCCAAACAGTGTGTGCTGATATCAGCTTTAACATCATTTTGTTCGGATAAAGCAGTAGGTCATCTGAGACTTCCCTCCACACTCACTGTGTTCAGGCGGTACATGGTTCTGACTCTCATCGCCGCCTGCCGTACATGAAGCGGCTTCTTGTGTCTTAGCTCAGGAAGAATTTTCTGTGAGCTGCTTTGTTGTTGTTTTTAGCTTCAGGAAGTCCCAAAGTTGCAGAATTAGGTAATTAAATAATATTGTGCTTTTGTATACAATACCACACATTGTTCATCGTTGCCAAAACTTGACACCTACATTACACACAACCTAACTTGACCACTAACAGTTCAGTCTGAATCAGAAGGTGATGAGTTGTAACATTTCTTTGTAGTAAAAAAAACTGCACAAGAGACTCAAAATGTGGAAAAACAAAGGTAAGAAAGGTCGAAAGGTATCAGCTATTTTCTCATGTTATTTTATATTAGAATATATATATATATATATATTTTTTGGCAGCCATTTATTACACTAAATAAACAATGTAACTAGTAATAATAATACTGTACAGTTTAGTGTTGCCAGGAAAAAGAGCTTATAAAAACTTATACTCATTTTACAAATGTGCCCCCCTTCTTTAAGCATGTGCCCTAACCTGGTCCCCCCATTCAAAAGTTCATCTTGCCCCTGTACTCAAGCAGAGATGTGGTCTGTTAGGCTACGTATTTTCAACTTAACGTCCCCAAAGTTGTTTTTTCAAACTTGTAGTCTTCAGCTGATGTGACTTGACTTTGCGTAGCTCCCACTGGAGCAACAAAAAGCTTTATGCAACTGCTTTCCACGTGCTGTATGCAGCAGTACTCCCCCAAACCTGTAAACCGGCTCTGATGTGCAAAATCAGCACATTTCCCCCTTAAACATTGTTAAAGGGTCTTTAATGATTATTGTTGTGAGAAATTAGCCATTAAATCTTCCTTTGGATATGTGACATTTTCCTTTTATCCTGTCTAACTTATATAAAAGAAAGACTGAAACGTTTACCATTTGAAGGGCAATTGCTTCCCTTGTTATGTGCCACTCCCAGTACAAGTATTCTCCGTACATCATGTCAAGTGCTAGCAATGCCAGCTTCCTGACAAGTAAATGAAAGGTCCCATCGTTCTTCTTGTTTCTTCCCAGGTGACACCCTCTGTCCCCATTCCGTCACCATCAAAAGCTGAACAAGATGCAGAGAACCTCAAAAACGGTCCATTATGGGCTGCCAGGGGGAGCGCAGACACCATTAAGGCATGGTATCGGTTACAAATAATGCATGTCTCCAGTCTCAATCTCATCTTGTCTGTGAGAAACGGGACAGCGCAGAGATGTAAAGATGCTCCACAGAGACCTTGCATGCTGAATAACACCCTCGCTCTTACAGACCAAGGACATCTGCTCACCAGAGAGATGGTGAAGACAGGATTCAGGCAAGAACTGGACACATTATCCCACTCTAAAGTCATTAAAAAGCGGTTAGATCAGCTGGAACAGACCTACTGCATTTGCGTTCAAAGCACACCAGACTTGTATGCCCCGTTCATTGCAGCATATTGTGATTGTCTTTATTGTTCTGCTTTTGGAATTTTACAGTTCATAAAGTGGAATGATAAAGGAGAGTTCTTATGAGTCTCAATCACCTAACGGCTGGTAATATCAATGTCTCTTTTATTTACTGCTGAAATTAAAGACCACAGGGATGGAGGAAGTCATTAGTTAGAGAAGTGATTTCTCTTTAAACATCTTATCACATGGTGAATGGTGCAGAACTCAAGGTTGTCTCACAAAGTTAAGCACATAGCACTTATTGTAACCTCTCTAAAGGAGTAAAAGATGCACTAATCAAGATTAATGATAATTAAATGCATTTTTTCTTGTAACACAGTGAGAAGCCAACTTGTTCAGAAAATCCTTCCCCCCAAGCTTGCACTACACTGCATTATCTCCCTGTTTTAGATTTTTATAATGAAAGATGCAGATAACAAAATGTAACATGCTGGATTTTGGTTGATTAAGATCACAATCACTGAAATGGGTTCAACTCCTATCTCTTAAACATTATACGTATCTGTGCAGACACAATTAAAAGTAAAAAGTCATTGTTGCAAAGTGCAAGCTTTTGCCAAGCACCTCACACAAAGTCTACAGAAGTTCACAGATAAAAGGCTGGATGACAGCGAGCTTGAATTGTTGGCCTTTTTTTATTCAAACGACGATGAAGGTCGATGCTGAACCGATACCAGCTCATCCGCTTTCCCGGCCGTGACAATCTCAAGATGTAAAAATTTTTAAAGGCTCCCTCTTTTATTATGAGATGCCATTAAGTTCTGAGGCGTTTATGTCTTTTTAATGAGAGAGCTAAATTGCCTTCATACGCAGTGATTTTTGTGCAAATGAAAGCCTTGCAGACTATGAATGTCAAGTAGACGACTAAATGTTCTCCGGCACATTGTGGGGCCACGGGCTGCAGCATCAGGATTCACACTGACGACCACGTGAAGAGTACTGCTGGCAAATGTTTAAATTGTGATGAACAAGATACAGAAGTCGACTAGCACGCAACGTTGTCATTGTAGTGCGTGTCACAAGAATGATGTAAGATCTGAATACTTGCGTCAGTGCAACAGTCAGACTGTACCAAATATTCATTCGGCTGTATCCTTTTCATCAGGACTGACAAGACACTGCTGAGTTATATCCAAAATGTCTTCACACAGCCAGGATTTTGATACAGCAGATGGTTTCAGTCACGTAATACTTTTTTATCTACTGTACATGCAGCATATCTGCATACATGGGTTCACACCTTGTGGTAAACAGCTAACTATGGTGTCATCCTGCACAACGTCTCATCTCTGTTTTTTCCTGCATCTACTATGTGTGTTTGTGTGTGTGCGCGCGTCAGTCGGTCTGAAATATTTTTGCATGGTTTTTCGCTGTACATTTTGTTGGTAAATGTGAGATTTTTGAGTCGAACACGACTCTTGGGCTATTTGCTCACGCAGTTGTTTACAAAGTGGTGAACCTCTCCCCATCCTTGCTTGTAAACAACTAAGCCATTTGCGGAGGCTCCCTTTATACCCAATCATGACCAGTTAACCTGTTACCTTGTGGAATGTTCCAAACAGGTGTTTTTTTTAGCATTCCTCAACTTTCCCAGTCTTTTGTTGCCCCGGTCCCAGCTTTTTTGGAACGTGTTCCAGGCATTCAATTCAAAATGAGTGAATATTTGCAAAAAATATATATAAAGTTTATCAGTTTGAATGTTAAATATCTTGTATTTGTAGTGTATTCAATAGAATATAGTCTGAAAAGAATTTTAATTTCTTTGAATTTTGACTGAACTGTCCACTCCAGCCCCACCACTACACACATGTGATTGGAACAAAATAATGCCTTGTAATAGGCCAAACCCTGCACATCATCACTGGTCAACATGTCTCTTCATGTTGTTATCAAGTGAGCACAATGAAATACAAGTTATGTTTTTAACTTTTATACTATTGCATTTAACTGACCAGTACATCAACCGGGTTTTTTTCAAACAATGGTACTCCTTACAATGTTAAACGACTACATGAGATTTTCAGGAGCACTACATATGTAAACATACTTTCTTAGAGGCAGGGCTGATAACATTATATAAACTGTGTTTGTGCTCTCAGTAGCCCTGTTTTCTAATATACTTCATGTTACCATGGTTTTCAATAAAATAAACTGAGTTCATACCACAGGAGCAGCTTGCAACATGTTCCACTCTTTGATTTCACATCTTAAAATACAAAACCATTAAAGCCTGAAATTGATTACTGGGAGACATCAGACATCACCATGTTGCTTTCTTTTCTCATAAACCTTCATCATTACCGTGATTTACCTGAATGAGGAGTCTCTTGGAAAAGCCCATAAAAATAAAGAGTGAAGAAGGAGAGTAATGGTTGTTTATATTCAGTGCTTCAAGTGGAGGCCAGTGAGGTGAGACAATGCACAGCATTGCGGGAGAGAAACACAGGAGATACGGAGGAAGATTGACAAGTGAAATCAGCAGAGTGATTAATGTAACAACCTTTAAGAAAGGGTTATGGATCCGTAGGAAACACTAATGTCTAACTCTAATGTAGAACATGGAGAAGAAGCCAAGAGGAGAAAAGGGCAGGAGTCAAGTGAAGTGCAAAATTTCCGGAATACCGCATTCTCATGGCGTACTGTACTCCATGCTCCTGGAAACATCTCAACCTTTGGTATATTTTGCCTTCTTAGTGATGATACTGAATGTTGAATGTATGAACTATAATTAATTTAAATAAGTTGTAGTATTTTATGACCAATGTGACATAACATTCTTGCTATTTTGCACACTAACGTCTGTGTAGCTGTACTTATTGTTGTCAGACATCAGTAACAGTAAAGTGGCCCTGGTAATGTTAAGTAAATTACCGATAGCAGCATGTTACATTTGTATTTTTTAAGGTGGATTTGTTTATTACAGAAGAGTTTTTCTCATTAAAGCATCTCAAAAAGAAGAAGAAAATGTATAATTGAATGTATAATGTTGAGTGTCTCAAAGTGCCATTGTGGGAATAAACACCACAGTGTACTGTAGGGAAAGCAGTAAGAATTTTAGTATATATAGAATCAAAATGGGATTTCAGTTATTTAGCAGCGTACCGTGATGTAACTGTGATGTTACATGTTATTTACAATGCCTGTCTCTCTCAACTGTGACTATAGTACTGTCTACGGGCAACGGCAGTAAAACGGTGTTTTAAAATGTTTTTCTTAATACTCTTGGGTTGCAGAGGAGCAATGGAAAGAGATCAATGTGGATACATTTTGAGAACAATCAGAGAAGTCAGTAGACTTTAAACAAGTAGAACACACTCACACACACATGCACACACGCACACACACACACAAACACACACACATGCACACACGCACACACACACACACACATACACAGTGTCTACCACTCCCCTCCTAACATCAGTCAGTCCAATTGTACTGGGACATGGTCTGTCTTTACTAATTTACTGCTGACTGTGTTAGCCTTTGCTCTTAACAACTTTCTGCCCGGCTCACAGAAATATATTGTTTTGCTTTTCCCTATTGTCTAGCCCACCCTCAAGCACCTGCAACGATATCAACTCCCACACATGAATCCAGATGAGTGAATTCAGCAACATGCACTCAGGCTGATAGTACAATGTCCCTTATAGCAGCCTGCAATCAGGGAGATGCCGTGGGCTAAAATTGTGTCATCAGGGCTAATTACGGTCAATTAAAAGCAAGTTTCCTGTCACTCTGACATTGGCTAAAACAGTTCCTTTTGTGGGTTTAGTGGCTGTTTAAGTGGCAATATGTACAGGGAGATGGCTTGTTTTGTTAGCCATACAAGTTGCATTGCACTATAATGTCAGTCTTCCTGTTGTGCAATACATTAGAAGGATTGCCAAACAATTTGGTACACACATTCATGTGCCACTCAGGATGGTTTGTAGCTCATACAAGTATTATAACTTGATTCTCTGACTTTTCCACAAGCGCCATTATCAGATCCAGATTTTTATTTGTCCAATCATTTGGTTCCAAATACCTGCACAATTTATGAAATTGTAATTATTTGTGTTTAATGGTAATTAGTAAATTTGCTAAACTAACTTGTTGAACATGGTAAACACTATACTTGCTAAAAATCAGCATCATCATGTTAGTAATTAGCATTTAGCTTAAAACACTGTTGTTCCATACAAAGTTGCTATGGCTATTGACTTTTTGTCCTACTTTTAAACTAAATACTAATTGTAACAGCTTATGTTTACATCAATATTTGGTGGTATATCATCTCTTTCTCAGCCGTTGTTTTAAACTGCTGTTTTTTAAATGTATCAGTCAAACATAGCTTTCATGCATGCTTTATTGATCAAACTCTTACCACATCTACATCTATTCAAATTATACCAAGCTTCAGTTTTCCCATCTGCTGCAGCACCGTTGTCTGGTTCATTCCTTGCTTTAGTTTCCACTTTTATCTGCACTTTTGAATTCCTTTTCCATCTCTGCTCAATGGCTCCAATTTAGTGTATGCTCGAGTGAAGTCGGGCCGCTGCTGGTTTAGAGATGAGTATTCTAGTGTGGAATGAGTTGCAATATGGCATCCATCCAGTATTGATCCAAGATTAAGAAGAGTTCAACAGGGATCTTGATTCCAGGTGGGGGGGGGGGTCCAAGTCCCCCTCAGTGTAGGAATATGCAAATGTTTGTTTTACTGATACATATAACATGTAGCTCCTTGTTAAAGACTTGATAAAGAAAATCTAGAGAAATACATAGTGTGTGTTCACTTTTACAAAACATGCTTCTCCTTTTTTTCAACCAGGTAGAAAAAATGTCAACACACTATGATATTCTGGGAAATATTGGGATGTGGCTCTGTCACACTGTTGCCATACAAGACAGTATATTTTTACAACGTCTAATTCTAGCTGCTTCCTACAGTATGTGTCGTGCTTTTATAACAAGGATCTGCTGGAAAGCAGCATCACAGTCTAAACTTTTGTAAAACTCTTGAAAGGGAGTGTCTATTGAGTCTAAGAGTTGATGATGCAGGCCAGAGGTAAGAAAAGCCTGATAACTCACCCTCGTCAGCCATCTGTATCACTCAGGGAAAGCCTCCTGGAGACAGCTCTGCAGACCCGCTGATCCTGATGCATTTTGACACTGATGGTGCACACACACCTGACCTTTGGGCTGTCGAGTACACTCAAACAACACTTGCTGCATGTGTTTATGTCCCAGAGAAAGGCTAATGAGGATGTATCTGCAACTGTTGGTATCTGCAGCCCGCCAACTCTCGGAACAAGTGCCAGGATGCAGCTGCTGCCACCGGGGCTGTAATCACAGCTTCTTGTCTGACTCATATTGGGTAACTGTCAGCGGTAGAAATTTTAGGACCAATCTTCCTTAGATAAACTCGAGACACAGTATTGGCTTGTGGTTTGTTCATTTAAATAATGTTGGAAACTTGAAAACACTCAAACATTTTCTTTGATATCTCATACCATTACTATAGCCTTGCTTCGCCCTCCTATGTACTTCAGCTCAATTTTCATTTTCCTTCAGTAATATGTTTGGGTTTGCGGTAAATTCCTGAGTTTTCCCTGGTAAAATCTTTGCCAGTCCAATCAGCAAACAGAGGGAGCAGCTGAGAACAATGACATTGAGGTGGTCACTTGTTGGAGTTGTAGTTTTGTAATGGCGACGGAGAAAGATCCGAGCGAATCTATTCAACGCTGGCGATTATCCAGAAGTTAAAGCCAGAGGAGAAAATAAAATCTTTGCTGAGTTTTGTTTATGGCTATGATATTGTTGCCCTCTTCTCCATGGGGTTCTGGAAAAGTTTTGTTTTCCACATTGCTCCTTTAACTAGTAGCAATGCTAAGCCAAGGTCAGGACCAAATGTTAGTGATTGGTTATGGCATATCTAGAGTGGTTCTGGGCAGATCCAATAGTTTTAAACTTTGAGTACCCGCCTTCAAGTAAGTTAACACTTGTCAATGGAGAGTACCCAGACTCTCTGTACAAATGAAATGTACCCGAGTCTGGTAGGACCAAGGGGGTAAGCCTCTCCTCTCTAAGCGTATGGCGCCATTTAAATGCTACAAAGCAATCACCTGCAATTTGCATTCCACTGACCGCCATTCATTTTTACGTCACTTTCACAGCGAATTACTTTATATCTGAAGCGTTTAAAGACTAAATTTGTCGATTGTTTATTTCTAATAAAACACAACAATGTATAAAAGGCTGCCTCACCTTGTTTCTCACGTTATAGCTCCGTAGCAGACGTTAATGACTGTGACATAACCAAGCAACTTGCTGTCGCATAGTCGACAAGTCACCTTATTGTCAGGAGAAGCTCACCGACAGTTTTGACTTACGTAAGCTGTTTAGGTTTAATTACTTAGGTGAACTACCATTTTAGTTAGCAGTAATTAGCCTGTGTCTATGTTTTCTCCCAACATATACCTACGCTGTCCGTCTCTTTAAGATTGGGAATGATTGAGATTTATCTTGGCACAGCTACTTACATCTTTCAGACAGGTTGCTCACATCACATCTATGTTGTCAAGTTCAGTTGGAGGCAGCGCAGTAATGCTCAGCACTCACTGGAAAAGTGCTTTTTTTTCCTTCACTGGTCTTTGTCCAGAGCAACGGGATCTGTTGGTCCATTTCTTTAAACGTCTACCATTTAAAGTAAGGCTACCATTCCTGTGCCCTGGCAGAATACTATTCTCTCAGTGTACAAAACCCCTGTCATGTTCTGAGTTAAAAAAAAAAGATCAATCCTTTATCAAAATCAACCAATCAATTAATTATTTTTTATTGTTTCAGCTCCTTGAGACAGGTCTCTACATCTTCATCAGTGACTCAGATTCTGATAATGGCCGTGATGTTATCTTACTGTTAAAGCTGATTTAACAGAACTGGTCAAGACAAAAATGGAACAAGTAGTTGTGAAAAAAGAAATACAAAAGTTCAAGAAAGAGTATATTCTCCCTTAAAAACGACCTGTATGAAGTTTGGACAAAGTACTCCAGTGTGAACCCATCCCTGAAGGACAAGAACAACAGGATACTGTATACATAGTTTTTTTGTTTCCACTCTTGGGTGAGACTGTGTGGATGTTTGTGTGTGTGTTGAAAGAAGTGAAGCAGCACCGAGAACAGCTTTGGAGTCAGTGTGAAACCTCAGAGCCGCACTCCACTTTATCTGCCCTGACTGTTCCCTGGGGAGGGGGTGACATCATTAAATATTCACATGGCACTCACAGGACATCACTGTAGGAAAGGTTTACCTGGTCAACACCTGTCCAATCTTTGTTTTCCATCAGAGTGTGCTTTGACATACCTATGGTTCAGCAGAGTAGATCTCCTTGGAGGCCTCCTCTGTGTGGGCTGTCACTCTGGTTCTGATTTGAACCAGTTTTATTTGACATTTTTACTTTTTTAAGAAACTGTTTTGCTTCCTTGACTAAAAAGCTTGAATTAACCTTGGTTGACACTTCTGAAAAACTGCTGAATCTATACAGGTATTTACCTTCCACATTCACTTGCTATCGTTTTGCAATGATTGGGGACATACTCTACTCACTCCCTAGGGTTGTATAAAAAATAATAGCACTCATTTACCAGTTTTTCACCACTAAAATGCCAGCCAAATGTTAAATGGCGTGCTGTTATTTGGTGACAACAAATGATACCCAGTAGGTAGTAGGATACCCAGTTAAAAGTGCAACAGATGTGAGGCACCAAAACTGAAACCTCATTATTTTCTAACAGTGACATGTTTGGGATTCAGTTTGGTCCCGGGTATGTGTCCATGGATAACCATTACGTCTTGATTCCCAATTATTCTCCATGATGGCAGTTGGGAGAAAGCAATGGAAGCGGTTTTAGCTCAATTTTGTAAAATCATTACTCTGATGCAATTTGCAAGGGCAATATATGAAGACTCTATAATAATCTCATTAGTGAGACTTCCAGTTTGCCAATTAGCATACAACCTTGAAGTTTTATACACAGACAAAAGTCACCATCTGTCATCACAATGGTGGGCAGCCCTCTGTGAAGATGATGTGCTCACAGCTCTCTAACTGTGTTTGTTTTGGCTTCAGGAACTTCTACTACATCACCATGCTGCGAGACCCAGTCTCCCGCTACCTGAGTGAGTGGAAGCACGTCCAGCGCGGAGCCACGTGGAAGACCGCTCTCCATATGTGTGATGGACGCTCGCCCACCCAGGACGAGCTGCCCACCTGCTATAGTGGGGATGACTGGTCCGGTGTCACCCTGACTGAGTTCATGAACTGCCCGTCCAACCTGGCCAATAATCGGCAGGTCCGCATGCTGGCTGACCTCAGCTTGGTGGGCTGCTACAACTTATCCTCTATGAACGAGAGCCAGCGTAACCACATCCTTTTGAGCAGCGCCATGAGCAACCTGAAGAACATGGCTTTCTACGGCCTGACTGAGTTTCAACGCAAGACGCAGTACCTGTTTGAGCGGACGTTCAGCCTGCGCTTCATTTCCGCTTTCATGCAGATCAACAGCACGCGAGCTGCCAACGTGGACCTGAGCGAGCCTGTGCGCAGGCGCATCGAGGAGCTCAACTATTTGGACGTGCAGTTGTACGAGTACGCGAAGGACCTGTTCCTCCAGCGTTTCCAGTTCACCCGCCAGAGGGAGCACCAGGAGGTGCGCTTGAAGAGGCGTGAGGAGAGGCGTTGGCTGAGGGAGCAAAGAGAGCAGGGCAGGCCATGGCCAGCCAAACACAGAGAGGGAGGAAATGGAGGCGGAAGAATGGAAGGAGGGTTGGAGAAAGGGACTGACGTTGACTTCCAAACCACCACTGAGGACTACACAAGCCAAGTGGTCCGTTGGTGAGGCTCTGATCGAAAGAGAGAGGAGCAAGAAAGAGATTCCTCACAGACTTGTTTAAACCTTTGACTCTCTCTCACACATCCTTAGACTCTCTCTTTCTTTCTCACCATTAACTTGTCTCCCGCATCTGTTTGTTTCTCAGCTTCAGTGTGATCCAAGTGCGCTGCTGTTTCTTTATGAAGGCTGCCAAGTCTGTGAGTCTCACAGTAGATCTGCCTTGGATTGCCCTTTGGTGTCTTAAATCTTGAAATGCTGTTTATACATTTTTTTAATACACTCATGTCATTTTGTTCATTAGATTTTTGCCTTGGTTATTTATGTGTTGTATAATAAGACAGTAAACTAAGGTGTAAGAAGAAGAAAAAAAGCTGCCATAGACTGCATTGCTTATATAATTGATTTTGACATTCAAAGCAACTTTGATGAATGTTATCATAGTCTTAGTTGCAACGGGTACAAAAACCATTTGAAAGGTGTAGTTGTAGAAGAACTGATGGTTGCATGTCACACATCCACACTATATTGACAATTGGGGAGAGTGATGTCCAAAAGGTATGCAGTACTGGAAGCCAAAGTTTCCAAAAACACAATGTATTTATCGTATTTTTATTTAATGACAATGAAACCCTCTCTAACTATCATGTTGTATGCATGCTATGCCCATGTTTTTAACCAAATTTTAGAAGACTAGGTCTGATGCTTATATTTTGGTTACAGTTCAATAGATATTATTTTCTCAAGTGATATACCTAGCAGACATCAACACGTCTCCCTCCCAAGATAACATGCACACACACAGCTAAAATTACACAGTCAAAACGAGGGCATCTTGCTTAGCAAAAAAACTATATCGTTCCCCGTACAGTGAGTAGAACATTTTGCTTTTTACATGAGAAAAGGAAAGTTATTTGTGATGAGAAAGGCATATTTTGTGAGTAATTCATTTTTGAAGTGGTGGGTTGCAGAAATAAAAAGTTGGTAAATAGTACAGGTGATGAAATGTGTCAGTGTGGCTGTGTGTGGCCGGACTGTGAATTAGACGATCAGCATTCAGCTCTCACGGCCCTCCCCGTCACACTGGCTGCTTTTACATGTTTGTAGAGCTGAGGGCAACTGCACTGTGGGCAGCAAAAACACTTTAATGCCAGCAGAGTGCCGGCCTACAAAGACCAGCTTGAAAGCAGGTAGTCGAGATATAAAACATGTCTGTCTATTCCTCTGCCCGATATTTTCCATTCCCTCAAATCCAATCAGCGTAGCAACATGTGAAGATTGAAGAGAAAGCTTGTTTTATCTGCTTAAATAGGCTTAAGTGATGCATTTTATGCCTCTTATCTCATATTTACTAAAATCCCTACTTATTAAATTAAATGTTAACTAAATGTCAACATTGAAGTGGTAGAGCTGTTGCTATTTTAACAGTAATTTCTCATGTTTCTTCGCTGATTGCAGTTACTTATTAATACCTAGGATGGCACGGTTTTGTTTTTATTTTAAGGAATCACCTGTGGTTTGTCTTGAGTGATTCATTCAGCTCGTGAAGTGAATGTGTTGAATGAATACAGGTTTGAGCTGTCAGGAGTTGTACGGGTGCACTTGTCTGTACGGATGCACTTAGTCTGAGTTCAGTGAGTGTATGGATGGATGGAAAAGAACAAAGACTAGGTGTATAGCACATTGATAACACTTGAGCTACAGTTCTGAATATTTAATCACTGTGTAGAATTTCTAGCAGAATTCATGAAGTTAGAGTTGTAGCAGTGACCTAGATTGGTGATAAAAGTTTATTTCATGTCAAATGATTGTAAAGGTTTATTTGGAGTTTTTTTCCTCTCCATTTTAAACTCTATACATTTCAAAGGCGTTTTGAACTAAAGCTATAGTTTTGCCAACTTTACATGCAACATGAAAATGTTGCTTATATGTTTAAATAAATGTTAAATTCTGGGAAAATGTTTCTGTTCATAATTAATTAATTATTCATTTTACCCGCAGAAACTCTAAGTGGGTGTGGTTTGATCAGATTTTAGTGCCAAAATGTCAATGTAAAAATACTCCAGGCAAGTAACTCCCTTCCATTCAAAATCCTACTAAAAAGTAGGAAGGAAAAAAAATGTAATGTTCATGTAAGACCCCATCGCTCAAAGTAATGAGCTGAAAATATGTTTAAGCGGGCCTTTTAGTAAAACGTGAATGCAGGATAATTACTTATAAAAGGGTATTCTATGGATACGCAAGCATTTTAACATGTCATAGTAGGTAAAGCACAGGTGTAAATAATAAAATGAATGATGACTGAATTCCATTTGAATTTCACTTCATCAGTTTCAGGATTCTGGCAGTGATATTGTATTGTTAATGTTATTAGTGACGCCTGTATTTTTTCTATGGCAGGTCAAAATGTTATTATGGAGATTTTTCTTAGGTAAAGAATCTAAAGAGTATCTGAATACTGTTTTAACCACAGACAGAATGTGTGCATTAACTGCTAATTCTATAGCTAAGTGCCAAATAGCTGATAAAACACACAATGATAATGAAACCCTAATGAAACTTGATGTTGTAAATGGGCTATATACCTAAGTTATTTGTGTGTGTGTGTGTGTGTCAGTGCCTGCGTGTCTGAGTGAGTGTGTGCGTGCATGCGTGTGTGTCTGTGTGTGTGTCATTGAAATATTGTAAAGTAGAGAAACTGCTGTTGAACAGCTGGCAAAAAAATGCTGATGCCTGAGGTGTGTCTAAATGTGTCAAATATCACATATCTGTGTTATTGTTATCAGTAACACCTGTTTTGTGCTGCCTTAAAGCCTTATGTGAGATACAATACACAAACTGATCACTTACTACAGATTTACTTGAGAGGCAGAGAGCAACGAAAGGAACTCAAACAGTAAAAAATGTTAAAATGTAAATAACACCTGTGTTGATGTGTAATAAAGCTGCTGTGACACCACAAAGATCATAGAAGAGTCTAATTAGCACATCTCAATCAGCTGCGTTCCCACCTGCAATTAATGGTTGGCATGGCGATGGGGCTGTTCAGTGACTCATGGGTCAGACAGTACATTTAAAGAAAAAGTATGTAATATTACCACATTAAAATGTCTTGAAGCCACCATACCTGTGTTATATATTTTGTTTGGCTGTCTACTTACATTATCCTAAATGTTTACAACAATGATCAAACCCAGAGACATCTATAATTTTAATCAATGACGCGGAGCGGACCATTTAGTTGCTTGTAATGGTGTCATATAATCTTTGACCCCTTTGCCTGTTTTATAAATCAGAGAAAAATGATTTTCTCCAGTGATATTTGGCTCATGCTAATGATTGGTGGCTAAACTGTACAGTAATGTTAGACTATAGCGTTAGCTGGCGCAACCCGGCCAACCCATCTGCCTTACTGCCCGCACCTCGTCAGGATGAGAGCAGACAACCGTCCCAGGGACACAGCCATCGTTAGTCTCCCCAGCCAGTGACTACAGTCCCCCACCCCCCAGTCTGTGTTCATAGCGTCGAAAAATGTGGAAAGTAGACTGAGCTAAAAAAGGTCCCTTCTTCTGGAAATTTAGGTCTCAGTCAACATGGCAATCAACAAGGCAGCTTAATGGCTCTCCTGTCACTTTGAGTCTCCCAGTCCAAAACGTGTGCATTTTTTTTCTACTGCTGTCCATTCATTTGAGTGGCCGAAGAATTCAAGAAAAAACATTAAATAATTCAGACCCTTCTGGGGCTCCGTGAGATTCAAACACTAAAATTACTTTCGATAATGTTTTTTTAGAAGATGAGCTGAACAACTTGAACGTAAAAAAGAAGAATAGGGAAGTTTTTACTTAAGAGCTAGTTGGTAATTAGGTGTCAAATACAAGAAGGCACATTGCTGTCAACAATTCTATCAATTGAATTAAAGTCATATGTGCATCCATTTCCTTAGCTTCATCAACAACATATGTAGATATGAGAGAGGTCAGAGTTTATTTCTTTCTCAGTCACAGTTGCGACTCTGTATCATGATTATCTACGGCAGCCCTTCCCTGAACATAGAAAATGTATAAGATTTACAATTTCTGAATACTTTTAAATAAAACAAGAGTGCATTGTTTAAGTTTAGGTGTATTATTTCTTTGACTTCTTATATTATTACTATTATATTTATTTCACTAAATGATGTCATTAAGACTTTACACCAATTTTGAAATTGGAAAAGTGAAAACTCTCAGACTATGGTGGAAATAAGCCAATACAGATTTGATTCTACATTTTACTGACATCGCCAATGAAGGACATGTTGTTTTGCCAAAGGAACATTAAACTTGTACTGCCACTTCATAGCTCTGAGAATCAGATGTATCCCTGTTTATTTGTTTGTTTAATATTTCTAATTTTCAACTGCTAAAGAATGGCTTTGCCTGATGGAAAATATCATTATTACCAACACCTCAGTGATAATGGAAGAGAGCTTTCTTAGTGTAAGCATTTCTGTACATGTTAAAAGTATTGTGATGAAATGAACAGTCTCAAAGCCTTTTGGCTTGTAATATTTAATCTGTCATTTTTCTTGTCAGACATGAAAAATTGAAATAAATGCATTGAATGGCCATGACACGCTGATGTGTGTTGCTTATATATTGTCTATCTAGGTGTTTATCACTAATGTAATCATATATTTGTGTTTTGCAAGAGAGAGTGATAAGAGAGCTTCTCTCTTATCACATATGCTTACATTTGATTCCAGAAAGTTGCTTTGTGAACCATCTCAAAGCTACTTTAAGGAATGTATACTGAGAAGGGATTCTGATGTAACAGCTAAGCCCATATGCAACAGACAGATTTATTCCCTAACTATGTTGACTGTAATTGACTTAGCATCTGTCATCCAATTAAAAGAAAGATGTAGAACATTGAAGAACAAACTGCAAGACTGCTGTTTTTTCGCAGAATGTATGTTCAGACTCAAACATATAATATTACTGTATATTAAATGGCAGTGACTCTTTCTGCCTTCATTGACCAGTATGGCTATGCTGACCCCTGGAGGATCTTATACCCCTCTACCAGACAATGCTCCTTTTTCACATTCTCACGTATAGATTGCCTTTAGTAGATAGGGCATTTATCCCATTTTCCTCCGTCCAGTTCTCACCAATTATGGCATCAGACCATGAACAATTATTCTAGACCTCCATTTTGACTATAAGCCAAAGGGATTCAAATTTTGGTGCCTGGATTCTCTGTTGTTAGCTGAGGTGGACTTGTAGCTGAGGTTGCAAGTATTTACCAGAGACTATTCCAAGACACCAATCAGAACACTGAGACTTCAACTTCTCTTCTTTGGGAAACCCTTAAGGCTTTTGTAAGAGGCAAAATTATATCATTCACATCTCATGCATATGGAGCCCATAAGGCTCGGCGAGTAGAAATGGAAATAGCAATTGCGGACGTGGACAACTCGCTCTCAACTAATCAAGCACCTAACTTACATAAAGACAGTATGGTACTTCATACTGAGCTCAACCTCCTCTTGACAAAGGAAGCTGAACAAAACCTCCTTCATGCACATGGGTATTTATATGAGCATGGGGATGAAGCCAGTCGCCTGCTGGCTTACCAACTGAAGGCCAAGATGGCCTCAAATCAAATTGCACAAATAAAAGGCAAGTCAGGCTACCTTACATCTGATCCAGACACAATTAATGCGCCAGGATACTTTGCATCCTGATAAAGGCTCATCACATACCCTTCACCATACATAGAGTTTGGCATGGTTTAATTTCAGTTAGACTAATAGCCGGCTTGATTTGCATAGAGAGATGATTTTATGGAAGGTACCCCATGCCAATCTCTATGTATGGGTCTATGTAAGGGTATGTGATGACATGGGGCTATTTTAAATCCAAAGGGAAAGGGAACTTTATCAGCATGCATAGTATCCTGGATCCATTAAATAACTGGCCTTTAATAATAAAAATCTGCCTGCCTCTATGCGAATTTAACAGGCTATACCGGGGGTTGGGGGGTGGATACGGGACAAGACCCTATTGACATTTGTTTTGAAAAATTGTTTATTCTGGAAACACAAAATGGAGACTTAGTTTGTTTGTTGGAAATACTGTTTTAACACTGTATCCAATAAAATATATCTATAAAAATAAAAGATATGTTATACCATATTTATTTTAAAATATTTTCATTTTCAGGTACCTGGTGCTTTTATAAGGCCTAATGAAATATAAGCACGTCCAGTGCATTTCTTAGGAACTGGCAAGGTATTTTCTCATTCAATTTAAATAAGCAAGACATTTCCATTCCTTTTAGGCCAGATAACAATTTCTTAAATTGAGATTATATCTGCAGACATGTATTGCAACATGACACATGTATTGTATATTATAGCAAAGCAAACTTTGTGTTATTAAAATAGGGTGTGGTTTTAAAAAATGTCACCCTGAAAACCAACGTGAAGTTGGATAAATTAATAATTTGATTGTTATTAGATCACTGATTTACTGTTAATAGGCGCAATAATATTGCCAGATAAAGACATTTCCCTTCACATTAAAACAAAGTGCCTCAGTGCTTACAGTATATTGAGTTAACTTGGTTTTACCCAAGACACACTTCACATTATGACTCTGTATCTACAGACATACAAAAACTTTTGCTTCGCCTCAGGTTGTACAGTATGGATGGCTTGCTCAGCATTTCACCAGTGACTGCAGCAAGTCATTTCCGCCCAGATGGCATGACTGTATTATTTTAGATGTTTAACTGTAGGAAGTGTGTAAGACTTGCAACATTGCTTAAAGACAGATACTCTATTTTCTTTTATAGTCAGCACAAAATCTGATGCATGATACTGATAGGCTGGTATTTAAACATTTAGAATGAACAACATCATCAACAGTGAATTTACATTCAACACTTTTTTCACACTGGAAACAAATCAAGAATTTTGCTGTGTTTGTACTCTTCAACAACATAACAAAATGAAATAAAACAGGTAAAAAATATGATCACAAGATCAGATCTACTGTAAAATTAGCATGGAATCACAATTATGTTAGCACAAATTATATCGCCTTAAAAGAGGAAATATAGCCTTGGTATGAAACTAAATAATGTTTTATCCCCAAAAACAGTTCATGTGGTATGCTTTTGTTTCTACTAAAGTTCCTATTTACATTCGTTTAGTCCATCTGAACCAGGCTGAGCTGGACAGTTGGAATTAGAACAGAGATGGTCAGATCAGAGAGCAGTAGAAGCAAGACTCTGAAAATAAAGTATTTTGAGCCTTATTTCAACATAAAGGTCATCTGTTTACCCACTGTGCACATGCTCAGTGAGTACAGATTGTGACATAGCTTGCATTACAAAACTAATACCTCACAGTTGGGTTTCTGAACGGGCACCCCATGATGCCTCTGCGTTAGTCAATTTAGGAAAATAAATTGTAGTGAAGACTGACATCTACAGGCCAAATGTAGAGTTGCTGCTTATCTCGTGTCTCCTGATCTATGGACTGTAAATTCCTATAAACACTCAAGAAACCTCCAGTTTTCCTTATGACATTTTTACAGCAACAATAACAAACGTAAGAGGAAATGAGCCTGTCTCAAATTTAAAAAGGTCTGTTTCTAAAACACAAGCATCAGTTCTGCTTACCACAAGATGGGAGTGTTGCTCTCAACAATTAAATGTGTTGCAAGTACAGTACTGTGTGCACTACAACAAATACTTTACATTTTCATTTTCATTCAATGTTCTTAAAATGTCAGAAAACTGTGAATTTCTATCAGTGATTAAAGTTATTTTGATAGAGACTTTTATCTGGATATGACTGAGAAAAACTAGTTTAACCGACAATGGATAGTTTAGTTTACAGTAACTGAAGTTTTATGAAAGTGTATGTGACATGAAAGAAAAAGAAATGTGAAAGGTATAAAAGCCATAGTAATGCCAAGCAATATTAAATGGAGTGTAAATAAATAAATTATGTGAACAACAAACAGGGTTAAGGTCAAAGAATCTTGGATTTCTGCATTGTCTTTGTTCTTATCTCTGACTTACTCTGACATTTTCCTCAAAAGGGACCAACAACACAGCTCTAGTTTGTTGAAGTGATCTGTCAGTATGACAGGTCAGATAAATCCCAATTGTTGCCTTAAGAAGCCTGGAAAAATATGAAAGGGTGGTAATCAATCAGTCATAACTCCATTTTGTGTGTGTGTGTGTGTGTGTGTGTGTGTGTGTTTCATGTAGTAAATGTTACATTTGGCACTATAATTTAAATTTGTTATTTTTGTTTTAATAATTTTGATTTAATGCTAGGTGCTAAACACAAAGGTCATAACATGTTTGAATTACTAAATCAATACTCTAAATTACTATTTTTTTGGCTTCAAAATGCAATGAACAATAAACATTGACATGCCGCTCAAAGCATTCAGCAAGGCAAACTCCTTTCCTGTGATGTTTTCACATTCCTCTAGTACAGAGCAACGTGAGGCACTTCTAACATCATCCTCAGCAGACAGAGATTTAAGTGGAGCATAACCATGAATTTATAGGTAGTTGCTGTTTTTCTATGTGCTTATGTGTTCAGACAAATTCTATTCTATATATCTTCTATACCACTTTAAATCTACTGGAACAAGGAGGAGGTGCTCTTTAAAATACATTCCTAATATGTCAAAAACATGTGTTATGAATGTGAATGGCAAGAAAATATAGCTAGCCATCCAACCAAGGTGCATAATCCTTTTTGTAATGTCCAGCACAAACCATAGAGCAGAATCTCCATGTAAGTGGCACTGAGAGAAAGTTATTTTTGTCCTTTATTGCAGAAGTATCTTGTTAAACATAATAGCAAAATCTTCCTCCCTTCTCTGTCTCCCTCCCTCTCCCCCTCCCTGACTGATCTTATCTAGGTTAGCATCCATCTTATTTGCCCTTGAGTAGACCTAAAAGGCAGGGCTATTGCTCTGCCTCTTATTTTGATTGTAGGGCAAGTCAAAGGTTGTTCAATATAACTCTTAAAAATCCTTTCCTTAAAAAAAAAATCCCTCCTATACAAATATAGATATGATACACAACTACCGGTGTTTGGGACACATGGGCTATTTTATTACTAATTAAAAAATTAAAAAAAACAAATTATTGGGCAGATTTTTACCTCACACTATTTTTGTCAACTTCATATAGTATACCTTGTAAATTATAAATTAATATTTGTGAGTGAAAGCGTGTTTTCATTAACCTAATCCAGCAAAACTCACATGGTTTTATTGTTGTTCCCTTGGTAACAAGCAAACCCTTGCCCTTAGCCTACTGGCATTCGTGTGGATCGTACCACTTTGAAGTCGTAGGGGGGAATCATCGGAGATATAAATTATAGAATTACCTCTTTTTGCCTAAAACATATTACGTTAAAATCAACGTAATGCATCTAAAGTTGTGACATAACATGTCGTTTGTGACTCTTTGCTTGAAACGTTGTATATTCAATTATCGATCGCCTTAAGGCTTCTCAGCAAACCATGGAAAACCCCGTCATCACAATAAACTGACGATCGTACAGTAAGCTGTCAAAAGCTTGTTGCTTAAATCTGTGCAGCGCTATAGTAGAGTAGCAACGAAGTCGAAATAACGAGCTGTAAGCTAACTCTACGAACAGAGCAATAATTAAATGGGTTGTTAAACAGACATTTTGGGAGCACTTGACATCTTGTTTTCGTTAACGGTAGTTTACTTGGACTGCAGTGTCGTCTGTCCTAGCTGGTGCGTGATTGCTGTTTCCTTCTGGGAAGCGGTTCATCCGTGATGATATGAGGTAAGCACGTCTACTCCTTAGCTAACAGTGTGGCTAACGTGGGCTAATAAACGTTAATGTTAATGTTCTTTATACCGCTAGCCCAATGACAGCGGTGTCTTTAGCTTGCTAGCTTAATATTCGTGATTAACGTTAGCTAGCTAAAGTAGCCGAGGATGAGAATGCAAATTTAACTACGTGAACTATGCTAACGTTAGCTCTCCCTCGAAGTACCAATCTGTACAAATAAGGCAATAGTGTCAGTCAACGTTAACGTCAGTTGACAGATATTGTAACGTGGTATTGTAACATTAGCCTATTTTCTGCTGCTTGCTATTTGAGAGACAACTGCATATGTCGTTACAGTAATGTGGTGGGCGGGACATCCATATTCAGACCAGCAAAATTCCCATTTCACCTTCCATGAAATATGGACTACAAATAAAAGTATTTTCTAACGGCTTTAAACAGAATAACCATCGCGCAAAATGCTTTTCGCCGTGTTTTAATCTGCCCCCAAGTGGTGTAAATATCATGGGTGCATCTTCTCATTTTGAATTAACTAAATACGGCAGCATCTGTCAGCAAAAACAACCTACTGTTGAAACTGGAAGAAATGTATCACCAATAATAATGCCATACATAATACACAACGTAAGCTATGCAACAGGAGTCTGCTTAATTTAGACAAATACCCAAAATAATGTTTAAATATCAGTACTAAAAAGTAGTGATGTGGCAGAGTTTTAAATTAACTGCTCTGGCTAAAAAATATTGTCTATTATACACAGCAACAATTGTAGTCAATTTTGAGAGTTTATCTTGTCAATCTTGTGATTTATCATGCTCAAGTTCACATGCAACTTTTTTTGTTCTAAATTACATATCAGTTATCCGCATGCATGGGAAATGAATTACATTTTGAATTAGGATTATATAGTGGGTTTGAACATTTAATGTGCATGACGTTGCTACACAAAAGTGTATTATTATTATTTTTATTAATAATATTATGGTGGGTAAGTTACATTGCATGATACTTTACATTTTACACATTATTGCACACATTTCAGAAGTGGAATGATGGTACAACAGTAAATATGTTGTTGAAGGACTATCTATATACTTTATACAAAAGCTCTGATGTTCTCTGGTATCAATATTAAAACTTGGTTTATTAAGCATTTGTAATTACACAATTGAAATGTCCAAATAATGCAACTGAGTTAGGCCTTTTATAGAAATTGTAAAGTATGTTCAGGACACTCATTGATGAGCTACATGATCTAATTTGGGTAAAATGTTTGTCCAGTGTTAGTAGATATATACTTTATTGTGTTTATACTGTAAGTGTTGAACCCAGTCACTTCTAAATAATAAAATTGTATTCATAGATAAAAGATAAATGGTCAAGTGCTCATAGCGTTTTGCTCCAAGCGCTGCACAAACAGTGCATCAGCTCCTTGTTTTCTATTGGCCAATAAGTGACTGGGAGGATCTTCCTGGGGGCTGGCACACAAGCAGGAAGGGGGGTGGCTGAAAAGGCTTCAGCCAGAGTTGGACAGGCAATTTTTACTGTTGTGAAGAGAAAATCTTTGTTCACTAAATCCGTAGGACAAATAGGGGGTTAAAATTGTTTGTTGCTGTTATTATATTACCAAGGTACCTGCTCAAAAGTTAGTCTCTAACCAAGATTCTCGGTTTGGGACAGAAGTTCTTGGTGCTACGTGAAGTGAGAGAGGTAGGTTTCCGTGCTCTGTTTCCTGACTTGCGCTCAGAGGAATTTGCTGCAGTAGGCTGTGGGATAGCATGCAGTGAAGCTGAGCGGCTGTTATAGCAGAATATCTGGGTTAACAAAAGCAGAGTTTAGTCTAAATCTGTGCCTTTTGTGTCTTTGTACATTTATAGACAATGTAGATTGCTCTCAGTGGAGAAACCGCTCAACTCTGGTAAATATTTATTCAGCTCTCAAGTTAACCACCTTTTCTGCCTGCTCAGCAACTTCCTGTGTGTTTTACCAGTTAATGGGCTGGTCTGGCTATACCTTCCTGTTTTTGACTCCCAGTATGGCGTGTGTTTAAGCTTTGTCTTGCTTTCCTTTTATTCTGTATGTGCTTTGGTGGGCCAAGAGTCAGCATATCTGACGGTAGCAATTTGGCACCAAGTGGCCCACAGTATTAACAAGTAGAGCGTAACAGCGCAATGGAAAATAGGTTATAGTGGGCAGAGAGAGTGTACAGAATATGTGTAATAGAAGAACATTAGTATGTGTGGAAGATGAAATCTAGTTTTAATTGGCAGTTTTTTGTAGTTGATACTGATCAACAAAATGTATTACATATGTGGCATAACATCCATCTTATGGTTCAATGGATTTAAGCTTAGCAAATGTTCATATAGGCCTACCAATATTGATTGATTACCATGACACCATCCAGCTACACAGCCTGGGCACAGACTAGCACAACTGGTTCTGTGTTTGTAACTAGCTTACGTTTTAATTGAAGAGGCATGGCCTTGAGAAAGAAATTGTGAAATGTGCAGACATATTGCATCAACAACAACCATCTCAATATTTCTGAAGTTTAGAATTGTCCATTGAAATAATGATCATCTTTATATCATACTAGCTGTGAATTAGCTACCATTAGCAATGTCAGGCTGGCAAAAGATACATCTAGATGTTCATCTTGAGATGTGTATGCACTGTACAGACACAGGTAAAAAGAAAGCAAAATGACAGAGAAATCAACGATGAGGAATTATTGTAGAGTAAACCTCTAAATCACAAAAATGGTTAGTGGAAATTAGTGGAAATGGTTTAGATTACCAAGAGGGAAACATGAATTCCCCTACAGAGGACATGCATAGTTTTATTGATCTAGTGATCTGGTCAGATCACTAGTTCTATTAACTAACTATTATACTGCATGTTTTGTTTTGAGCATTACAAAAGCCCAAATAGTTTACAGTGTCGTAAAAGAGACAAAAGCAATGAATGCTCACATTTGAGAAGTTGGAACCAGAGAATGACTGGAGCCGTGTTTAAGAAATGACTCAAACGATTAGTTTCTGCTAAAGAACAGATAACTCTAGAGAATAAATGGTCTTTAGTGAATAGAAGTAAGTACATGGAATGCCATCAGTATTTATGGTCGCTCTAAATGTGCCAATTGTAGAGTAATGGCTTGTAATATTACATACTTGTAATATTTATTTGGATACTAATTCTGTAATATACATGTTTTTGTCTTTCAGATCCCCAGCTTGAAGTGGGTTCGTCTACTTTGCTGGCCTTTGCTTTTTTCAAGGCCAGACTCAATTAAGCAGCCACACAAGATACCTCAGCTGCAAGTCCTCTGCTACCACTTTGCACAACATCAGCACCTAAAAATGCTTAAATAGAGCCATAATATAAGAGAATAGAGATAATGACCTGAGAATGAATGATAATTAAATTACCCTCACTTGTCTGATATTTATGGACACCATTTGTGGAATCTACACTTAAATTTGTCACAACATACATCTGCAGTTGTTGTTTTTTGATGGGTGTTTTCTCAGTGATTGACCAGCCATCTGATCTTTCTGCTCCAGTTGATGGAGGACTCACCAGGTTGTTTTTAAAAGAGGACTTTGCACATAGAGCCAACCTACAGCTTTTGTTGTATTAGGCACAATAAGATTGACCTAAAATAATTTATGATTATAACCTTTTGGACATGGCATTGAACATGTCTTCAGTAAGAGACACAAAATGGCTAACTCTGGAAGTCTGTCGACAGTTTCAGCGAGGAAACTGTTCACGTAGTGATGAGGAATGCAAATTTGCTCATCCACCGAAGAGCTGCCAAGTTGACAATGGGAGAGTTGTTGCCTGCTTTGACTCCCTGAAGGTAAGAAATACTGCACACCCTCATATAAAGGTAAATGTTTCATGAAATTAAACATTTACTTGTTACCCGTGTCCCTGGGTTAATGGTTTCTTTATTATACCAAATCCTATATATACATGTTGGGATTGCTCAAAGGGTTCTTGGGGATGCAGATTCCATCTTGTTTCCTAACAAATACAGTTTAACATACAGGTCTACCAAGCTAACCAGTGAACACGAAGTGAGCCGGGCTGTGAGTTTGGGAAAGCATTCCTGATATCATTCATAGTTGTCTACACTGCAGTGTTCCAACATATACTGTATAGAATGGGATTACAACAAACTCTTTTTTTTCCCACTGTTCTTTCTTCTTCCTTCCCCGCTAACTGTTAATAATAGAGGAAGGAAATGATGCTTGATTACTACTGTCAGTTTAAAGTCTTAACCCCACCCAATGGTGAAATCCCCCCCCCCCCCCCCCCCCCCCCCTTCCCCCCATATTAAGCTGCCCCCACATCTGGTTTCAAGTAGAAATATGTTAAAACTATAGGTAATATGACATCTCCAGAAATAGAGCACCTCATCACTTATCTAGTCTAGACTATAAAAAAAATTCTGGCAGCCGGTTGGATTACAGCCAGTTTATTCTCCTGCCCTGAATGAGACACCAAGGGTGCCTTAATCCACTCTCACCCATTCACTATTACCACACAATACAGCATTGCCCCCAGGATTATTCTCATGTTGACTCATCGTCTTATCTCCTTACTGTAGGCAGTTTATACACAGCTTGTCTGGACAGGGCCTTCTCTGAGCCCCAGGGGTCAAGGTCTTGGATCAAAGTCTTACACATAGTAGCTTCCGTATTCCTTTTATCTTAAAACAACATTTATTGATTTGACCTAAATCAATTTTGCTGACCAAATATTAACATCAAGACATCACCACTTGGAAATATACATATTCATCTTTATAATGAAATATACTACAATATACGCTTGGGGCCAAACTAAATTGTGCACGTAATTTTGGTGCATTTTTATAAATAAACAGCAAACAATAGAACAATTATACACAATAGAGATGTTAAATTCCTATTGGGACTAAGTAAGTAAATAAAAATAAATGTCAAGCTTAGTTTTATTTTAGAATTACAATATTTTAGAAACCTAGAATTACAGTTTGCGTCAGCTAGCAGTTGTTGCAGTCATGTGATGATGTCTCAGGGAAAGAAAAAAAAAATAGTTAGCTGCTCAAATTGTGCTTCCCAAACAAATTGTTTTCCTCCTAGTTGTCCACTGATGGCATTTTAATTACATATGATTTGTGAATCAGTAGAGTTGATCAATTGCTTCTGACAGTTAACTTTATTACAGAGAAGAATGTGCACATGCTTTGCTATTGTAACTAGTATCTCATGACATCCATTAAAGCAGTTGAATGTCTTGTTAATACACAAACTTGAGCTGTTTCCTGTGGCTAGCTCCTCTCATACAGCTGAGAAGGGAGCATACCCATTGATCACTTAATGCAACTTCAGCTAGATGCTGTCAAGACAGAGGAGCCTCAGCTTCCTCGTCTTTGACCTCAGTTTAACCCTTCATAGCTGTGGCGCATGAGTCTCTATGGCACTGTATTATGGAAGGCACTTTCATTTCATGCTTTCAAGCTGTCTACTAGGCCTGGACGATTAATCATTAAACAATTGTGATCTCGATTCACCCTGTTCTTGATTTATTTTTTAAATAGCTTTGATTTTCTTTTCTTTCTTTTTTACTACTTTGATCCTCACTTGATTTTACTAGCCAACTGCATCACAAATGTTACTACTAAGTTGATTTTAAAGTGCTCCCAAGCGCTGCAGTGCTCTCCCTTCTTTTCATTGAAGCCTCTATGTTTACAGGCTTGGGGTTATGCACAATGTGCTAAACAGTGGGGAGAACAAGTATTTGATGCACTGCTGATTTTGAAAGTTTTCCTACTTACAAAGCATGTAGAGGTCTGTATTTTTTATCATAGGTACACTTCAACTCTGTGAGACAGAATCTAACACAAAAATCCAGAAAATTGTTATGATTTTTAAATAATTAATTTGTATTTTGTTGCATGATGATGAAGTATTTGATCATCTACCAACCAGTAAGAATTCCGGCTCTCACAGACCAGGTAGTTTTTCTTTAAGAAGCCCTCCTGTTCTCCACTCATTAGGACTGCACAATTAATCGAATTTTAATCACAATCATGATTTTGGCTTCCTATGATCAGATTTGTGTGATCGAGTGATATTTTAGATGCGTTCATAGAATGCTCCGTTTTTTTTTTTTTTGCAAAGCCAAACTACCGCTTCGTTAACCACTGTCTGGTGCCAGTCAGAGTTGTTCCCTGCACCGTGCACCTTAGTTTCTAAATGTAGACAGTCACAGAGGGCGGAGTAAGCCCCGCCCCCCATTCACTCACATACGGCTCCCAGCAACACGGGAAGGCACTGCACTGGTCCACACTTCTGACATTTATACATAGCTGCATATCGAGCCAAACTGTATTTGTACCAGTGTTTCCGCTGTTAACTCTCTGTTATTGCGATGGCCATGGCGAAAAGCACAGGAGTTATTGAATGCAACTAACCCATGCATTTGACCCACGGCCAGATTATCCTAGTTCATAAAAATGCAGTGCAGTGACGATACAGACATTTCATACTCACGTGTGTAACTGCTGACCCTTCATTCAACCCGTGCTGGACCCGTTCATAATGAGCCAGCTGTCACTCTGTGAGTAGCTTACGCACATATTTAATTTTCATGTAAACATGTATTGCAGCTGTATATTTTCTGGGAAGGAAACCCTGTTTTTGCATTCAATCTGTTTTAACAAAACAGCTTGTGAAAAGTGGCTTTGGCCTTGACCCACTTTGTAAAAAAAAAAATATATATATATATATCTCATGTATCGCCATTCAGCTGAAAAATACAGAAATAGGATTTTTTTTCCTTGACTAGAAGATCTCTTGCACAATATGGATACACAATATGGATGTGAAAGAAAGCAGTTATAAATAGCCTAAAGGCAATGTACAACTGCTTTATGTGACAATATAAAAAATGTATGGTTAAAATCACAAATAATCGTGATAATTAATCGTGATCTCAATATTTAATAAATTTTGTATAAAAGACACCTGTTTACACACTCAATCAAACAGACTCCAACTTCCTTACAATGGCCAAGACCAGAGAGCTGTGGATACAATTGGAGACCTGCACAAGGCTGGGATGGGCTACAGGACAATAGGCAAGCAGCTTGGTGAGAAGGCAACAACTGTTGGAAAATGGAAGAAGTTTAAGATGACGATCAATCTCCATCAGGCTGGGGCTAAATGCAAGATCTCACCTCGTGGGGCATCAATGAGGAAGGTGAGGGATCAGCCCAGAACTACACGTCAGGGCCTTGTCGATGACCTGAAGAGAGCTAGGACCACAGTCTCAAAGAAAATCATTATTAACACACTACGTCATGGATTAAAGATTTAAGATTAAAATCCTGCAGCGCACACAAAGTCCCCCTAGTCAAGCCAGCGCTTGTCCAGGCCCATCTGAAGTTTGCCCATGATCCAGAGGAGGAATGGGAGAAGGTCATGTGGTCTGATGAGACAGAAATAGAGCTTTTTGGTCTAAACTCCACTTGCCGTATTTGGAGTAAGAAGAAGGATGAGCACAACCCCAAGAACACCATCCCAACCATGAAGCATGGAGGTGGAGGTGGAAACATCATTCTTTTGGGGTGCTTTTCTGCAAAGGGGACAGGGCGACTGCACCTTATTGAGGGGAGGAGGGATTGGAACAACCTCCTTCCCTGGGTCGTGGCTGGGTCTTCCAGCATGACAGCGACCCAAAACACACAGCCAGGGCAACTAAGGAGTGGCTTCGTAACAAGTCTGGCTTAGCCAGTTTCCAGACCTCAACCCAATGGAAAATCTTTGGAGGGAGATGAAAGTCCGTATTGCCCAGCAACAGCCCCAAAACCTGAAGGATCTGGAGAAGGTCCTTATGGATGAGTGGGCCAAAATCCCTCCCGCAGTGTGTGCAAACTTGGTCAACAACTACAGAAATTGTATGATCTCTGGAATTGCAAAACAAAGGTTTCTGTACCAAATTTTAAGTTCTGCTTTT
This sequence comes from Etheostoma cragini, assembly GCF_013103735.1. NCBI lineage: Eukaryota > Metazoa > Chordata > Actinopteri > Perciformes > Percidae > Etheostoma > Etheostoma cragini. The sequence continues at coordinate 13,891,744 of NC_048417.1, forward strand.
CTGATGTATCAAATACTTGTGTCATGCAATAAAATACAAAAAAATTACAGACCTCTACATGCTTTGCAATTAAATATTAGATATTGAAATAATACTTTCCAATAATACTGCATTTTTTCAGAGCTATATCCCAACTAATGACAAATTGATGACCATAAAACCTACATGGACCTTCACAACAAATAAAGTAAATCTCTTGTGAGAAATGCAAATGATGTGAAATTACTTCACTTGATTTGAATACGAAGGGCAGAAGAAGCTTACCTCTCATTAGAGAAATTCAGATGCTTGATTGACAGAACTTGTGTTGGAAGGTTCCATTTAAAGTCCAAGAGGAAAAAATAATACATAAGCTTAATATCCAGACTGTTGAAATATAAAGCAAATCACCATTTATTTCCTTTTGACCATCGTCCTCCTTACAGCCCTGTCTATTACATTTATGTTGGCACATCATCTACATCCAAATCTAACATTCACTGGCAATTTTAGGAAATGGTGTTTCCTTTCTGTAGCAAGGAAGCACAATTGTGTGGATTTAGATTTAGACCAGTAGCCTAATTAAAGCCTGTAAATTGAATTATGAGGAACACTAACAATATTTATAGGAATATATCCTTTTCTTTTCCTTTTTCTCTGAAAACAGGGGCGATGCTCAAGAGAAAATTGCAAGTATCTTCATCCACCTTCACACTTAAAAACCCAGTTAGAGATAAATGGGCGCAACAACCTCATCCAACAAAAGACGGCAGCAGCTGTGCTTGCCCAACAGATGCAGCTCATGATCCCAGGACACAGCATGCAGCCTGTGGTAAGGTCCTCATTCAGTAGTTATTAAAATTAACTTCTAAGTGTTATGATGCTTGTCTGATTTGTAATATGTAACATTTTCCCTCATAGCCAACATTTCATGTTACACAGGGACTGGGCACAAATACTGGTCTTAGTTATGGTTCATACATGACACCTTTGAGCCATGGAATGAGCCTCATCCCAACAGACAACCTCTCCAGCACCCAGGTTCTTGTTTCTGGGAGCCCACCGGTTACGGTCCAGAGCTCCTCTTCTTCTTCTTCTTCTTCTTCCTCTCCCTCACAGAAACTGCAGCGTTCGGACAAGCTAGAGGTATTCATGCACCACAAGGAGTGATTTAACATGAATAAATACATTAGTTCTGTGGGTTGACATAGTCTGGCTACATGTTAAAATTCGTAATTCTTGTCTTTATAATTGCTCCTCTCAGGTGTGCCGCGAGTTTCAGCGGGGAAACTGTGCAAGAGGGGAGACAGATTGCCGCTTCGCTCACCCCAGTGACAGCCCAATGATTGACACCACAGATAACACGGTCACTGTTTGCATGGACTACATCAAGAGCCGCTGCTCCAGGGAGAAGTGCAAGTATTTTCACCCGCCTGCACAATTGCAGGCCAAAATCAAATCCAGTCAACAGCAAGTCAATCACACAGCCGTCGCAGCCCAGGCTGCAGCCATGGTAAGAGAGAGACTTATCCTTCTAACCAATGAAATGTGTTTTAGTTTGCGCAGAAACACATTATCCTGCCAAAAATATGGTGCTTTTTAGTGTAATTGTCTTTGCCATAACATCACTGAATGTGGAGCGCTATACATTTACAGTATATACTATTATTTGCAATGGTATATTAATGTAGTGGCAATAATTAGTATATGCCCTTAAAATTGAACTGATGTCTACGTGTTAAACAAAGCAGGAAAACAGCAATTAGATTAATTGTTAAACTCCATTCAGTTAAAACTGTAAGCTAAAGGTCAGAATAATGATTTCTGTGATCTGAAATCTGTGAAAATCTGACCCTTCCCCCTCAGACAAAATCAAGACAATGCGCACCCCCCCACTGCTTGCAAACAGGAGGTACTACTCACCGTTAAAAGTATGCTGAATTAGCTATTAGTGGCTGTGTACCCATATACAGACGACGTTTACTGGATTACTTTGTACTGAAGAAAACTTAAAAAAGTGATTATTTTCAGACAATTTTCTTGAGTTATGATGCATCTTTTTTCTATATTGTCAACCAAGTCCTGACTCAGGCAAGGAATGCCATTTTTTTGTCAAATTGTGAACAAAATCAGCAGGCCAAAGTACAATAACTTATTTCCTGTTGTCTATAGAACACAGTATCTTTGCCTCACATCTCGCACTTCACACACACACACACACACACACACACACACACACACACACACCCCCTCCCCCCCACCCCCTAACTCTCCAACGCACCCCTGGGGCAGCACACATCAGAGTTTGAAAACTTTTGTCTTAGACTTTGTAATTTAAATTAAAGGGATTTTTAGTCATCAATAGAAAATCTGCCCTTTGTCTGTGTCTTTTCTGATAATTAAACACATATGCCTGTTTTTAATGTTGTTTCCAAACACCACAGATATAAACAGACCTGTCATGACATCAGAAAACATTACAAAGAAGGATGAGATTAGATTCAAGGTAGTTGTTGTCAAGGGTTAGTCCATGTATTAAAATCTGTCAGTCAAATTGGGAACAGCAGCAGATTCCATCTTGCATTTTTTTTATAATAAAACTATACTTTTTGTTGACATTTTAAGGCTTGTGCCTTTTAAACGGGCCCAATCAAAAGATGTATATTTTCTATGTTAGCACATGCACCAGACACCCCATAGACAGAACCGGTGCTAAGCTGCCGTTAACTGAGAAATGTCATTTTTTACCGTATTTATTATGTGCTATACAGCATGAGTCATTGTAATGACTAAGCTTTGTAATAACTACCTGCATGGGAAAGTGCACAAAAGAGCAAAGTCATCTGTTATGTACTCTGGACCAACTTGACAGTTCCGCTTCATAATTTCTGCCATTTCCTTTCCCAATTCTTGCATCTAAAATTTTATTTTGGTTTCAGTTTTAACACTTAACTTAGTTTACTTAAGTTTATTTTAACATAATGCATGTTCCGGTCTTTCACTTGCCAAAGCCTATAACACCTGGCTTCAGTAAAATGTGCTACCTTACCCTCCATAGACCATCTACCTCACTTTTCATTTACATTATTTTTTATGGTCCCTTACATTTAAATAATAATTTTGTTTAATGAAATGTAGGTTGTATTTTAAGCTCACAGAAGCAATTATGTTTTGCTGTGTACAGTAAAAGTAGAGGAGGCAACTGACATTCCACCAAAAGCGAGTGTGAATGTAGTAGAGCTCCACATTCTGTGTTTTATGACTTTGCATACATAGTTATTTCAGCTGTTTATTTGGGTTATTGTCTTTGGCTTTAATAAAACCAAGTCGTTTTTCATTTAACAATAAAATGTTCAGTGCTTGATGTACATAACGTTTTTAACCCTTCCTAAGACCAGTGTGTATAGTACCACTGATTGCATCATGGTAGTGTTTTGAATACAATTAACAAACTCGATCGAGTAATGTTATAGTGATGAATATACAGTGTAAGAAATACAAGGTTGTGGCCTATCATGGTAAATCTTTGTTGCCAAAGCTATTGATTGACTACATGTTGACCTACTAATGACGGAGTCTTTAGTTAGTGTGTCTTTTAATCAGTTATTTTGGTTACTGTGCATGCATATTGTGTTTTATGTGGTATACTACATTCAGATTATTTTGTTTTTGTTTTCCCCTTCTCACCTTTCCACAATGCTGTCCCCCATGACGCACCTCTGCTTGCTGTTACCTGTATGTTAAACGCTTGAATCCCATTGGCCCACTGCCATCATGTGCTCGCTGCCTGCTATTAAAAGACTCAGTCGACTGCCAAAGCAATGAAGCGATCCCTCGAGGCAACTGTAGACCTGGTACTTTCACCTTTTGCTTGGGTTGTAGCTATTAATTGTATTGTATCTTTTCATTTTTGTCATTGTGGTTTAAAGCTTCTTCAAGTCTCACATAGTTTCTGTGTACACAGTCCTCATCAGTAGCTTTAAGTGCTTAATTTGAAAGATGTTTTAAACATTTTGGTTATTCCATTCATATTTGAATCCTAAAACATGCTTGAGTTTTCCACTATGTTAAAACCGTCACCTTTATTGTGTAGTCATGTTTGCCGTTTTTGCATATTTTTGTAAACAAATACTAAATATTAAGTGTTGAAAGCGTAGCTGAACAGAGATAGAGGGAGTTTCCGTGTGTCATGTCTCTTCTTGTTTCCTTTCAGGGTTATCCCTACAGTGTACCCCTACCAAAGAGACCAGCTTTTGAGAAGAGCAACTGGGCCAGCTCTCTCCTCAGTCCTAGTTTTTTGCACTACCAACAGGCTCTAGCCAACTCCCAGCTGCAGCAGCCCACTGCCGCATTTTATCCCACAGGTGAGCTTCTAAACGAGATGTGGATTTAAAGCTAAAGTGGGGAATGTCATGCACTTTTCAATTTCACGTGTGTCCTAATTGTTTTGTTTCTGGGTTTATATACTGCTCTTAAATATACACACTTTTGTTGTCACTTGACTTAAGAACTAAGATCCAGTATTTTACTTCACTTTACTTTAGTCTACGTATCTGTTAAATCGTTACTGTCTAAAGACCAAGGGTCTTATTTGTGTATGCTTACTACACTAAAGAAGTCTCATGTGTGCTCACGCCATTGTTGAACATTTCTCTTTCCATTTTATAATCACACAGGTTCTTTCTTCTGCATGACTCCCACGAACGGCATTGGTAGGTCCCTTCCTTATTCTTTTATAAACTATGTGTCATATCAATGGAGAACAAAAGTGAAGCTTTCATCTGGCTTTTCTGTTATTCCAGCATAGGAAAGCAAACCACATTAAAACCACATCATAAAATGATCAGAAAGGATAATTGTATTAGATTTTATTGTACACCTTTGAGCTTTTCTTGTATAATTGTGTGTTTGTTTTGATAATCAAGTCTTGTAATATATAAATAATTCTTTCATTTACAAATAATAAATAATTCAGGTAGTCAAACAGAATATACTAATTTAAGCAGTTTGAGGGATTTTGTCTGTAGAAGTACCACACACCTTGGATTAGGAAATTTGATCAGCATCCCTTTGATTCACTTGTTTTTTTTATACTCTGAAATGTTTTACATTATTAAAACTCAAATATCTTTAAAATAAAACAAAAACAATCTTTGATCTTAACTGATGGCATTACTGTACATGCCACCTCTTTTGGGGTGTTAAATTATGGACAGATTTCCTAATTGTACCTTATCAGCTCTCCTTTTATGTTCTCCCCTGCTGTCTCGCTTTGCTGTGTGATCACATGCCATCTGCTGGTCTAACCCAATGATGGCTTGCTGCTAATGTCATATTGTACTTGCCTGGCGAGAGATAGGAAAACATTGCTATGGTTACCATAATGCTCCACCTCCCTTTTCATTGCTTTCATGGTTCCCTTCCTGAAAAAGTCCCCATGATGTACAGTGCTACGCCTGCTACTGTCTCTGCAGCAACTACTCCCGCCACAAGTGTCCCCTACGCAGCAACAGCACCAGCCAATCAGGTTTGCTCCTTTTTAAAGCTTTCTGTCATAAATCCTTGAGCTCAGAATAAGTGCCTCATCTTTATATCAGGGGAGTTGCTTCATCAGCATAGCATCGCCCTGCTTGCATTGCATTGTCATTAAGCTTTATCTACCTGTAGACCTTTAGTTGAACTCGGCCACATCTCACTCCTTTTCCTGATGACAGACATCATTTATTTAGAGGTCTTCCATTTGCAAATAGTGGTGTGGCATATATTCTTTATTGCATGTTTTTTGCTTTGTTCCATGTCAGTGTCTATTTCTCTACTCAATATGCAGTTTAAAATGTTAATAATAGAAAAAAAACTTGCCACACTGGTTGTGACGTGTTAATAATTGCATTCATTGTATTATTATCTGTGAAAAATTATTTTAACCCCCCTATTTGGGGGTTTATTTTTATGTGTGAAACTGTAATGAGACATCTTTGAGTAGATATGTTAACCTGTGTGAATATGTGTAGCTGTATACAGTACAGCTACACATATTCACACAGGTGTACACTGCCAAAACTTTCTGAGTAAAAGTTAGGCTTCAGAATTTCTGTTCTGTGTGCGCTAGTAGTAGACAATAATAGACTATTTTAACGTGTTTTGGTCACAATGCATACTGAACCATTGTTGCATATAAACCGGACGTCCTGTAGCAAAACGGTTTTGGACAAATACACATACCGATACAGCCTCACTCACCTTATGCCTTTAACTCTCTCAGAAGGACTTGCTCTGACCAGTCTCAAATCGCCAAAATAAAATAACATTTAAGTACGGTAGAGAATTCAAATTTAAACTCTTCATAAGAAGCAATGGCAAATCTGTGCATTTAGCACTGCAAAAATATATCATATTTATGGATAAGATCATACCACATCATATTATAGCATGACACAAGTATTGACTTCTTTAAAACAATATGTTACCCCTTTATTTTGAAGCCGACTTCAATCAAATTCTGGTTTTAGGCTTTAATTTCTGGCAACTTGTCGCCATTTCCTCAAGGCTCAAGTTGCCGGCTGTGTACGTGTATAATCTGTCATTTTTGATTTTGAGGTTTATTTTATTTATATTTTGGTAATTTTAGTCCCGCAAACTAAAACATTTTACATTTTAATGGCTGGAGATTGTAGAGGAGTCAATGTAAAATATTTGAAAAAACAACATTAATTACTTTGTTAACCTTTCTTAGTTCAGACATTTGTTTCATATAGTAGTGTCATATGCACAAATGTTATCCAAAAGTTATTCAATGTTACACAATAGGCAGAGCTCTGGGGGAAATGTGTACTTGTGTGCAATATATTCAATTTGATGTGATGGTACAGCTATGAGAACTGTCATAAGTTGTGGCAAGTTTTTTTTTATAAAGTTAAAGACGTAAGGGGAAATTACATCCAGTACCAAGATTTTAAAGGGTTTGAGGTAGTTGTTTCATTTAATTTTATCAATTGTATGGCCATCACGATGATCATTCTTGATGAGCACTTTTGTCATGTTTCAAAAACACATATGGACCAAGTATTTTTTACTATCTGCAACCACTAAGTGACTGTCTCTTGCCCCTGAAACAGATCATCCTCAAGTAACCACCAGAAATAGAAGTCAGTGCCGTGTTGCTGCTGTTAAAGACGCCAAACAGCTGCTCTGTAAATATTCTGTTAACACTACACACAACCTACAACAAGCTGCATGCTGATAACATCACTCAAGAAAAGGTTGTAGACATTATTTTCATCTCACGTAATAAATTACATAGCTCAATTACTAGGATTACACTGTTAGGTAAGTGTCACAGAAGATTATTGTATGCACGCACCTTTGCACCTGCATTAACATGCATCCTCAGTAGTGTGCATAATATCCTGGTTTCTATTTCCTAATCCAATTCTGACAGAGGTCAGAGGTGCATTTAGCCTCTTAATCAGCTGAAATGCAATGTGTCTCCTGTTCACGAATAAGAGCCTGAAAAGGAAAGAAAATAAGTTTTCTGAACAAATCCAACCAAGTAATACATGGAAATCAAACAAAAACAGGCAGTGCAGGTACAGTAGTAACACCTAAAATTAACTGATAATAAAACAAGCTGAAATGTTGTTCACTGACAGTTTTAAATTATGTAAATAGTACAGGAGGAAGGGATGAGCATGACAGATCTAATCTGAAAACAATACGTGTTAAGACCAGGTGTAAAGGGGTCCTATATTGTTTGAATTGTATCCTCAACATATTGAGCAACACATTATTTTTCCTTTCTTGAATGTGTTATGTACACTAAAATGTTTTTCACATAAATGATTGTTTATCTAGTGCCAGCTTTACTTATTTCAAACAAACTAGCAAAACACACTTTTAACTTTGGATTTTACATTGTAAAATGACGAAAATGTCCTCTAGGTGTTCTGAGGGTCGATCATCTGTAATGTATAACCTCTCATCCCAGAGAACAGGATCAGTGCTCCACCTCCTGGTGTGCCTTTGCATTGCATATACAGAATGTATTGCTGCAGATACTTATTTCTTTAAGGCATTGAAGCAACAATGATGCAAACATTGTTGCTTCACCGCCCCCCCCCCCCCCCCCCCCCCCCCCCCCCTCCTGCTGGTATATCTGGAAGTGGTTTTCACTGGAGCCAGTTCCACAAAGATATACTTTGATTAGGGCTTAGGTCAAACTAATAAGTCCAATTACATATGTCTGAATTAATATGCTGCACAAAGATGTCTAGTTTCTTAAGGAACCAGGAAACCACAACAATCCGCTTAGCAGAAAATGTTTCGATTGGTGACACTGGTCAGCAGGAGTCACTGATTGTTACCCTGGAAACACTTCTCGACAGGTGTCACTTACAGTTACTATGGAATTATCTTAGCTCTAAATTTTGCTGGTGGTAGGGTCACTCGCGTTTTAGGCTTAACATAAATCTCTCTTTTTTTTTTGTGAGACTACGACTCACGACTTGCATCAACGAAATCTGCAAAATTAAAATGGGCCTTACATTACAGACCAGTCTAAAATATCTTTGTGAAACCAGCTCCTGGTTCAACATGAACATTTAACAAACCATGTTTTAAATAAGAGCCTCCACAGCCATTGACTCAGTTAAGGCTGTTAGAATTACTACCACTCAAATACAAACTAAAGTCCCTGTAATCACATCAGGGATACATTGGGTAGTGTGTGAACTGTCAGTCGTAATGTTACAGCCCGTTGTCAGTACTGTATTAATTGAATGTTACAAGTGCCTGAAGAATTGTGCAAGTGAGAATATCCCTGCATATTTAAAAGGCTTTGTGTGAAAAATCACTTGATTAAATCTACTCTAATTAAGCCACATTTAGAGAGAAATGTTTTGCAATGCTACGTCAGTGCATTAAGTCTTTCAGTTAATTTTCACAGAGGAAATTTGTATGAATGTACTGTGTCTAAGAGTTAAAATCAAGCTTAATTTCATTCGTTTTGATTTTAAGATGATTAATGTATAACAATTGTTCCCAAATCAGTTTCACACACAGTACAAAACTTCTGAAGAGGTAGATGTTTGGTGAAGTTTAGTTTACCCGTCTTTGTTTGTAACTGACAGCAGACAGAGTGGGTAGTGTGTGTGGTTGAGTGAAAAACAAAACAGCTTTCATTCCTATATGTAACATTCTCTTGACTATTTTTCATGTAAGTTTTAGTTCCCTGCTTTGCAAACAGCTTGTGCAAATAACTTTTCCTTTAATGTTTATGATGTCTTTTCAAGTGACTGATCTAAGTTGTTGGTTTTTATGAAAATGTGTGTACGTACAATTGTGTGTGATTAACTCTGACAATCCACCACGAGATATTTCATTTGTTCACTTTTTGATTTTTCTTTAATTTGTTATGAAAAGTTCGACACATTTTTGTTTGGAATATAAGGAGTATACGTGCATATTTTACTAGTTTAACATTAGAAAAGAAGGCTTTTAAAATGTATTCTCTTCTATTTTATGATGAATGTAATTTATTAAATGGACTTTAGCTCGGCTGGAGGTTCCTCAAAGGGCCTTGATCTGTTGTATTAGCCTATGATAAGCCGTCTTGTGTCAAGGGTTTAAATGTTGGAGCAAAACAAAAGCTCAAAACATTTCATCCCTGTCACTGCCTTGTCACCTGTGAGGGACAACAAACCTTTGCATGAGCAAGGCAATAGAATTGCTTTTAATGTACAAAAGTGCAGTGTACAGGCCACATTTTATGAAAAGTAACTTTCAGAATAGTGTAATAATAGTTTGTCATTTAATTGTTTTTGATGTGTTGCTGAGGCAATCTGAAGTTGCAGTGATTAAAAACTGTATTTTTGTAGGGGTTGCTTTTGGTTTTGCTCCTCACAATAACACATTAGATTGTACTGTCAGATATTTTACTTTGTTATGCCATGGTGAAATACTGTAAGTGATCCAGTGCATGAGGATATATTTTGGAACGTCAACCTTTTGCTTTATATGGTTTTTAACTGCATGTTAACATCTTGCAGCAAACATATAATCCACCCTCAGACAATCTGCAGTCAGGGGGTCAGCAGTTGATGGTTCAGCAGCTGATTGAACCTTTGTTTTCTTTTTATAATATGTTTGCTTTTCAAGTTTAGGTTATTATTAGATCTATGACGTGTTCCCTTATTTATTTTACCTGCAAATAAAAGGCATATAGCCAAATGTTTGTTTTACACCTTTTGGCAGAAAGCTTGAATGTCGTGGATATGCCCACACATGGAGGTCACCCGGTCAAAACGATGTGGACAGTAAGAATGTTTGGTCTGACTGACTATAGCACTTTCTCAAACGTCAGACTGAGAGGACATGCTTTTTGTAAACTTTGCCTTATCTTTAATCTATTCCTAAGTTTGTATTTGTTCATTAACTAAGAATTTCATTTTGTCTAATAAATAAAAAGCATTTCACTGAATTGTTCGTTGAAATTTTTGCTACGTGAGTTTTGAGTTTGAAGCCAAAAATGACAGTTTGTAAAATGAACCCAAACACCATTCTGATAGGACTGGCTACATTGCTTGTTAAATTATATCACAGATCAAAATATGTGAATGCCATTTGATTCCATCCTGGCCTGAATCTAAACTGTCCATCCTTTCTTTTTAAACTTACTTGTGAAAATTATTTTATTTGTGCATAATTAAACATTTCATGTGGCTAGTTTTGTTCCTGTAAATTCAAAATTGTGTAAAATCTAATATTGCAAATAAATAAATGTCAAGTAAATGCCATGCTGTGAGCTGTTTGATTTTGCACTGTACATTTATTTTTACATCATTTCATTGCCATTCATATAAAGACCCTAACATCAAAGGTTTGCACGTTTTGTTGATTCTTGTTTATAGTAGATAAACAATTAAAATGTATTAATTGCTAGTAAAGATTTCCATAAAATAGAAAATCAGCAATATGTTCTTAAGAAATGTTCCATAAAGTGGAAGTTTGATGTATTTGTAAGTGACTGTCTCCTAAAATAGAAGTTGGGGCAAGGCATCTTTAAAACCAGGCCAATCAAAGTGATATAAAAACAATAAAATAAATAAGGATAAACTAAAATGAGATTTAATTAAATAAAATGACAAATTATACCAGAAATACAGATACAGTGGAGCTACATTTTTTTCCATTCAGCAAATAGTTGGAATGTCTTGGTGACACTGGTACAGATCACTCAATAATAAATATTCAATCTCTTGACTTTATGGTTAGGCAGGTTTTATACTTTCTTAAATTTGGACTGCTGCAACTAAATGCAGCGTTACCATAGCAACAGCATTCAGTGCATTTGTATCCTCCTGGATACACATCCTCGAGCCGCCCTTGTGATTGGTCGAGCTCTCTTTGGATGTCACTCGGGCAACCGAATGATGGGAAATTTAACACATGAACGGAAATGCAACCGCTGAATGTGACTGGCTCCCTCCGAGCGGCTCTCATTCAGGCACACGTGAGGTTTACAGCGAGCGGAGGTTGGCCGTTGGACCGCTTGCACATCCATCTGAATAAGGAGGGTCCGTCAGTGTGTTTTTTTTTTTGTTTTTTTCCTGCCTCGGTACGGGAGCCGAGCGGGGACCAGCTAGTTACGCAGCGGCCGTGGGTCTCCACCCGAGAGTATGGCGGGTGGGATTGCACAGGAAAGCGAGGGTGAAGCGGAGACATGCCGGAGATGGTGAAAAAGAAACAAAGAGATGCAAGTTCTTTAATAACGTGTGGAAATTAGTTTAAGTTGGGGCTGTTTTCCTGATGCGGCATCCGACCCGAAAAACTGCGTCTGCAGTTCATTGTAGGGGCTAATATAGCCAGCGTTTGACCAGTGTCCTCCATGGAGCAAGTTTGTTTTTTTCTGATGCAGAGTGAGGGGTGAGCTAAGCAGATGAAAACCCGCAGGCTCCACATCATCGGGCGATATTTCCTTCTTCCCAGGGCACATTTTTGGACAATTGCAGTCATCGGATGCCCGTGTATCTGTCAGTGTCTGGCCTGCATGGGGGAATTTCTACAATGAAATCCATCTTGGGGCACCGAGTCTTTGTGCTCTGCCATAGCTGAGCAGCAGCGAGCAAGACTGTGTTATTGACAACCCGTTCAAAATGGGACACGAATGGTGAATGTAATTCGTACGGGAACATTTTGGAGTTCATTTCAATGACGCGCGGAGATTTGATAACGTTGCCGTACGACTTGATTTAATCCACGATGCGCGAGTATAAAGTGGTGGTCCTGGGCAGCGGTGGAGTCGGGAAATCCGCCCTCACTGTGCAGTTTGTTACCGGGACGTTCATTGAGAAGTACGACCCCACTATTGAGGATTTTTACCGCAAGGAGATCGAGGTGGACTCCTCACCCTCGGTTCTGGAGATCCTTGACACCGCTGGTACGGAGCAGTTCGCGTCCATGCGGGACCTTTACATCAAAAACGGTCAAGGATTCATTCTGGTCTATAGCCTTGTCAACCAGCAAAGCTTCCAGGACATCAAGCCGATGAGGGATCAGATCATAAGAGTGAAAAGGTGGGTGAAATGACGCGCAGGAAACCAAGAATGTCCAGATTGTTAATACTGTATATTAGGAGAATATAGGACATTACACATAGGGCCGGCCAATCAGGCCCCGTAGTTTCAGGGTGGGCCTAGGCCTGGTCTGAGAACTGTGCTTGAATGGAGATGCTGTGCATCTTCAGGGCAGACAGCAGAGCAATACAACATGCCTGTTCTATTTTGGTGCTTGTAGGTAGGCAAATGCCCTGGCACTGCAGACCCAGCAGCTCTAAAAGTAATCGTTTGTGATATCTAAGAATAGCCTCATCTCCTTAGTGTTTATGCAGACTTTGCAATGTCTCCATACATTTGCATCCTAGGAATAACAGTAACTAGCAGGGAAACAGTGCTGATCCACTGAATCCATCAGCACTGTGAAGACCAGCCGGTCCTCCAGTGGTAACACGCTAGACACTGTCTGTGATCTGCCAAGCTGCTGCCCACTGTGCCGGATCATGCTGCAACCACTGTGAAACACCCATCCGGGGATACCCAGGATTCAGTGCAACAGAGGCTCTGCAGAGAGCTTCAAGAAAGCACCGCTCCAAAATTCTGTATGGGTTTGGGGTAAACACACCACCGTGCAGAGGAGAAGAAGCCATGTTTTTAATTAACAAGCTGCACGAGCTCTTTACAAAGAGCGACACAATTGAAAGCATGAAATCGCCTGATGTCTGAGCGCTGTTACACAGATGATCCAGATGTATGAGGTCACCGGAGTAAGCTGATTGATACACAACAGAAGAGGTTAGCTGAAGCTGTGGTTGGGCTATCATGTCGTTGGTGTTTCTTAACTCAACTCATTGTGAAGACCCACAGTGCTGTACATTCACCTGGTGACATGACATGACATGATGTTAAATATTCCAGAGAGAGCCTGAATACACTATGTCATAGAGGGTGCTGGTAAAATCCTTGGTGACAGTACTCACTGGGCTGTGACTGTGTGCGGTTCATCAGTTATTGCAGGTGTCAGTGGATGTGTTACAGTCAATGTAGCGAGTCCAATGGGCCCCAGAGAAAGGAATCTGTTCTAATGAAGATGCATATTTAACCCTCCCGTTGTCCTCGGGTCAAATTTGACCCCTTTTAAAATGTCTGTATCAGAAATATGCTTTTTAACCAATCAAAGGAGGGATTCCATGCAACGGTCTTTGCAAATACAGTCACTTTCATTGAATTTTGGGTGCAAATTGAAATGGTTTCAAAAAGAGCATTCTGACCAAACGCATCCACTTAACATACATTCCTCTGATCTTAACTGTTAGTAAAAATAATTCATAATTTCTGCTTTATTAGCTCAAATATTAGGTATAATTCTATACCAATGAGGGCTATTGACAATGGGTTCCAAAAAGTAGTGTAAAACTAGTGGTAGCAAGTTGGTGTTAGTGAAATAAAAAAATAAATAATAATAATGCATTGAAAATGTAAAAAAGTGATACAGCTAATTACTTATGATAATGCACGGATCCCACCCATGGACAGTGCAGTCATAAGTTTCCTTTAGTCTTTGTCACATTATTGGATTTAGACTTTTTTTTTTTTAAATGCACCTTATAAACAATCCCATACATCTGTGCTCTGGATGAAAAAATGAGGTCAACATGTTTTTCCCATATGAGTTGAGAATGTGGAGAGGTGTGTGTGTGTGTGTGTGTGTGTGTGTGTTCACACAGCAGATGTAGCCTGGCCGTTATGTGATTTCATACTTAACATCGAGTCTAGTGCTGCTCTCTAATGTCAAGTATTTATTTTCTGTAGCGAAAACATCACACACATTCACACTTCACATGCTACGCCTAGTTCACTCCGAGTTCAATTTAGAGTCTCCTGCTTCATGTGGGCTTAGACGGTTAAAACTTTAGATTGCGTTTGGAGCAGTGGAGTTAAAAATGTCAGGTCATGGGTAGTTTAATTGGCTACTTCAATTTAATATCATTTATGCAGTTCTCCAGAGTTTGTTCTGAATGAAAGTGTGCATATTTTCTTCGGTTATTCACAAAATGTTTCTTCATTTGTTAAAAAGAAGAGCTGAATCAAAGGATTTCTCAGATTTGTGACCTCAGCATCTTCCTTCAAGCATTGCAACAACTACAAAATCCATTTCAGAGAAAGATGATGTTTAAGATCACAAAAGGTTTGCACAACTCAGCTGGGTGTTCTAGACAAGGTCTGAACAAACTAAAGCTGTTTGCTTGCAGCCTTTTCTGTTGACAGCAGTTATAAAAGGTGAATTGTGCTCTTGAGGTTGTAAATATATCTAGTAAACATAACACATATCGGCAACAAAGCAAACAAAGATGTTGCATTTCATTTCAAGTGATTGAAAATTTGGCACATATGTATGGCAGCATAGCTCAAATAACCATCAAAGATATATAATAAAAAACAATGTATTCATTTTTAAGCACATTTGACAACCCATAATCACATCAACGGTGTCAGTGTCATTGTTTCTTTTGTTGCTGAAGCTAAGAATGCTAACAAATAAATCACAAATTATTGTGTGATTATATGTGCAATTGAACTCTTAACCTATTGTGAAACATTGTTAGACATTTGCAGAGCTTCTAGACAATCCAGACAGTAGCTTATAATGCAACGCGGTGTCACAACATTTTATGATTTAGGTTACAGGTGACTTGCTTGCTTTCCTTCCTGACTGAAAAAACCTGCTCAGAAGTCTCTTAAAGCCCAAAGGGGAAATGCAACAAATTCAGGCATGTTCCGTGAGACTGGTTTGAAGGGCATTGTGGGAAATGTAGCACATCATGCAATAGGAGAGGACTAGACGTGTTGAAACGTCAAAAAGGAGATAAAGGAGAGAAAATAGAGACATCAAAAGGTTCACGGAGAGAAAATCATGGGAGTGGGGTTTCTCCATCTGATTTGTTAACTAAACCATTAGTAGATATACAGAAAAATAATCCACAAATATTTTGAGAATCGATAAATAATTTCAATCATATATAACGCATAAGTAGTTTTGATTAGCTGCTTCATTATTAGACTGATTGATTAATCAATGAAATATTCAGTACATTGAATCCATAATTGGTAATCTAGCAGCCCTATAATTTTCTTTAAACATTGACTGAGAGATTGTTGAATTGTAGCAAGAACTTGGACCACAGCTGTGTCAGTAACAGGTGTCTCTGTCTTATTTTGGTGAACAATTAGATTTAGGAAATATTTTATGCTAAGCTCTGCTTTTAAAATTCTTCCTTCACATACACTGTTGTCACTGGTGACCCATCGCGTTCATTTTGGCGTTCGCTCAGGTCAGAGGTGCTCCTGTGCGTCGCGCTTACTCTGAACCCTGTCAGCATCTATCAGTGCTTAGAGAGGTATAGAGGCCATGGGTGCACATGAATACACTGAGGCCTACTTGCCTTCGCTGGGGACCTCATCACTCCTCACTTCAGCTGCTTTTAACTACTTGGCTTTCAAAAGTGTCTATTGAAGGCAATACACAGTGGGTTTTTTGTGTAAAATATCCAACAAGTTGTTACTGCTCTGTTTTGAGACTCACCACTTCAGAGAGGGCGGCACTAGTTAGAGCAAATGATCGTTATAGGGAGAGAACCCCACATTAACTCACCCCACCAAAGAGCTGGTAACGTTTTTAGCCAATCTAGTAGCATAGCTTTAGGGTTGGTTGGTCCACCACTTTGGTCCAGACAGAAATATCTCAGCAACTGGCTGTAACCAATGTTGCTCACCTGATACGATTTATTTTGGGAATAAAATACACTGATACTTTGTCAGTGAAGAGGGTTAAGCCAAAGCCCAACTCAAATTAATCTCAAATCTGGGTGAAATGAACGGCTGGGAAGCATGCCCGGTAAACACAAAATAAGGTTCTTTTGCTCGGAGTGGCCACAGTAGCGCACCTCACAGGCAGTTGGTGCTAAGCAGGAGATGAACATGCTGACAGATTATCTAGCATATACAGAACCATTATGTTTCTCAAGAGAGAAAGCAGTTGCAAGGCGAGTAAAGCAACAGTAGAGATAACGTAGCAACCCTGTCTTTTTTCAATGTATTAGGTTGGCATTATAAAGGGATCCACCAGCCGTTTAATATTGTTCTGTCATTAAGAGACATTTAAAAAAAGAATGGTCAACGTTTAAATAGTAAATACCCTGACTTTTTGCCCCTAGAATGGGTAATACCCCCAAAACCCTATGTCCTACACTGCTGTTTTAACATGCTGAATGGTTGAATGCCCCATCAACTAACCAGTGTCTTCACTGCATACATCTCACTGATTCTACCAACGGAATATTTATCTCATTTATCTCAAGTACAGTCCTTTACCACAAAGCTTCTCACAAAGGGTAAGGATGATGTCAAACCGTGCACTGCACTTTAACCGTGATAGCTCATTAGTGACAAAATGCCACTGAACTATTCTTTCAGAAGCCTATTAAAAAAGGAATTGTTGTGTGCTTGTACTATAAGCAATTATGAAAACAGCCAGCAAAACTGGTCTATAGCATTATTTTGTTAAAGGTCCCATGACATGAAATTACACTTTATGAGTTTTTTTTAACATTAATATGCATTCCCCCCAGCCTGCCTATCGTCCCCCAGTTGATAGAAATGGCAATAGGTGTAAACTGAGCCCTGGGTATTCTGCTCTGCCTTTGAGAAAACAAAAGCTCAGACAGGCCAATCTGGAGTATTGCCCCTTATGACCTCATAAGGGGCAATGTTACCTCCCATTTGTCTGCTTTGCCTGCCAGAGATTTTGGCCCACCCATTAGAGAGAGCCATCATGGCTTTCAATCGAGCAAAGTGGCAGTTGGTCAAAGCCCCCCCCCCCCCACACACACACACACACACACCCTCTCCTTCAAAGCTACAGACTCAAAAATGGTAGGTGCTCATTGTGGGACAGGCTCTATTGGTGGTAATTCTACACCAAGGCTGAATTATGTGTCTTAATCCACCTATGCAAGGTTTGGAAATGCACCTCTACTTGCTGAAGTAAGTTGTCCATCAGCAAGTATTAACAACAAACTAAACAACAACAACAAACTACAAACTATTACTGTGTGAGATCCTCCTGACATTATGCTGAAAGTGTCGACACTGGAATAATATCCCCAGTGTAATGTATAATCTTCAGACTTATAAATGAGTCACTAAACTATTCAAAGTGTATTCCTCTCTTTTCTTACCATTTTTTTATGGAAATACAATACAAAAAAATGACATTTCTGAAGCGGGCTCACTTTGCTTTCGGGATTGTGTGTCTTGTACCTTGTACAGTGAGAGGAGGAATGTGTCTCAGACAGTATAATTACCGCAGGGAGATAGCACTGTTTTTATTAATGCTGTGGTACATCAGATCCAAGGATGAGTAGCCTGTACAGTCTGTCAAGTACACCAGTCGTTTATCTTTCCCAATTTGACATGTCTTTGCCAGTTTGTCCATCATCAGTGAATTGCATTATCTTTTTGAAGGAAACTGGAAGCAGACAATTTGTTTTCTCAACCTTGGGAGAATTCCAAAGAGACTTTAAGAATGAATTATTTTTAATCTTTTAAAAGAGCAGAAAATTCAATGCAAAATGAATTTGCTTGTTATGGTATGTTTTCCAAAGATTCTCCAGATGTATCCAGTATTCCTGAAGAAATCTCTCTTTGGTCTAATGCTGGTCCTTAGAGAAATGAGCATACTGCTGCTATCTGACTCAGCTGCTGTCTACTGACTAAACTGATCCTCCACAAAAGGGACACTCGGAGGAGGCAACCTGTTTCCTCTCTCATTGTGGCGGTGTTGGCCAGAGTCAAACGCCGAGACTCTTGGGCCCCTGGGTTTCACCGTCCCTCAGCGAGCCCTATATGAGTTGATGCATCGTGCATTATAGATAAGGTGTGTCTGGGGTAGCTTGAATGGGTGTCTGCAGTCAGACAGCTCCAGTGCAGGGCGCCGTCAAGCTCACAAGCTGAAGGCTAAAGCATGACATGTTGTTTGTGCTGTTTGTGTCACAGCACAAACAACAAGCAACTATTCATTTCTCTTTTGAGGCTTGTGTCAAAACCATGCAAACAACTCTGTGTGTGTTTTGTGTTACGGACTAGCCTTGTTTCCTTTGCAGACACCCTTCATGTTAAGGCCTTAGGAGCCACGGTATCCATGGCAGCCGCTGCCTCACACCTCCTGGGACTGCGGATATCCTCTGTTATTATGACTATATATAGACTTTGTCTGCACTTGTGTTACGATGGGGCCTAAATAAGCAACATAGATTGCATAGGGCTGACCAAGTAAAATCCTCCTTTATGGGAAAAAACAGCACACTGAACCCTCTTGGATATGACCTAGTTGGACGGACTCGACTTGGATTCCCCCTGCTGTTTGGGACATCCATGATAGTGTTTCTTTCATTTGACTTCTGACATGCAATCAGCTCTGACTCACAGACTCACAGCTTTATGTAAGTTGATTGAGAAATCTATATCCACTGAACTGGGTCGTACACAAAACAAAAGAAAAACTTTTTCATAGTGATGGTAATAATTACTGTTACATTTAAGGAGCTTGAATCCATACACAGAGCTCCGGTACTAAACACACCAAACATATTTTTAGGGAGCAAGTAACATTTGGGTAAGGAATGTGAGAGCTGCTATGAAACAGCATGTAATGGTAGATAATATATAAGAAGGTTGGCTTTCCATCGGCCTCCATGAGAGATTTTACAGCAGGAGATTTGAAACAAACCCACAGCCTGGGGCAGAGCAGAGACACCCAAATGGCACCATTACACCAACTATACTGAGCCCCCCCAACCCCCTTGGCTCCACCTAAATGAGTGCAGCTATAAAAGTGAAGGTTTTGTGTTTCATACTGCTCGCCCACAACTATGTTTAGGATTTTTCTGTGAAGTTGGGAATTTAAAGTTCAAGACAATAGCTGCCTACTGTACCACCATTTCAATATGGGCCAAAATAATTCTAAGGAAATAATGGCCTTGGCTGTTTTTTATTGACACCAGGAATACAGTGAATGAGACCTATGCACTGCACGTTAAATTTGAGAAACATAATCTTTAGTTTCTCATTCAAGTTACCTCCGAGCTCAGAGAACACTATCGCACTCTTGGTTACACATCGACCGATCTCTAAGATCGTCTCTTAAATCCCGGTAGATCCTCTTGGCGGCTGAGCCAATCCTGGAACCAAAACAGGATAGTTGAGATTAAAGTTCACTCTGGTTGAAGTATTAATGAGTAGATCAAAGTCGGCTCTGTGTTCTCTGAAAGTTTAAGCTTATTTAATGCTGAAACCTGCCCCTGGCCTCTGAGAGTTTCTCAGGCTGCTCGGCTTGGGACGTTATCACAGTCGCTTCTTCTACAGTCTCTCCATCTCTCCAGCATTAGTCAATTCCTTGTACACCTGTTACCATAGCAATCAAGGATGTTTTTTTCTCCTATGAATAATTTAGAAGCATGTATATTTCATAGCGCAAGGACAGCATTTGAAACCCTTAATGATGGTTGATGGGTGTTTGGATGCATGACTCCGTTAGATTTTACGATGTAGTTCAGTGTCCTCGATAGAGACCTTTTAAACTTGGTTCAAAAGACGGGTCCAACAGCTGGAAAGCGCTCCCTCGCCAGCCTCACACAGAGATAAAGATGAAAGAAATAACAATCTGTTGTTTACAAGTGGATGAGGATACGCATGATCTGCTATCTCTCTGATGTTTTTGATCTTTATCTCTTTTAATGGGTACGAGCCGCCTTAGAGGCCCACCAGGTTTCCCAATATCAAAAACCAATGGAGTGATTATATTGGTGAAACTGTGTCAGAGGTGTTCATTCTAATAATTATAGCGCAGTAGCCTATTTAATTTCACTGACCGTCTCTTCTGGCTGTCCACTAAGTAGTCCAGTTCCACAGTGGCATGTTGTGCTCCGGCAACATGACACAGAGTTCAGAGCTCAAAGGATTTTGTCCACTTCATACCCTCAGAGGTCAGAGCTCTACTCCTCATTTCCTGTTCTCTTCTGGGTCAGGCTTTAGACTTTGTGTTTACATGAGACAGGGTGGGTGCCATGGAGGTTCAGTGGTTAGCTTCTCAAAGCAAGAAGGGGCTGCCCAAGCTCTTTATGTAAAGCGTCCTCCCACAGTCAAAGACCATGTGCACACCAAAGTAGAAACCCTTTAAACTTATAATTTTCTTTCCGTTTTGATGTTGCTTGTTTTGCACCCAACTGAGCTTTTAAAAAATACTTTACCAAGCTGGTGATCTTTAAAATGCCAGGCTTTTTTTGTCACGTGGAAAGAGGCAACAGGGAGACTGATGACTGTTGCACTTTCCCTTGAACATGGTGAAACAGATTGAGAAAATGAATAGGTGAGGCTAGGTTGTTCATTGTTGCCATTGAAAGACTGTTGTAACAGGTCATGTTTCAATAGGTTGTTATACAAAGTGAAATTAATGGATAATGGATAATTAAACCGTGTATTTTCATGTGCTAAGTGTAGAGGCTTTATTCAGGTTATATTTGTGGAGCAATCAAAACCTTTTGAAACATTAAGCATGTGCTAATACCAAGGTCTCAAAGCGTAATTTCCTTTCTTTGTAAACTGTAAATTCCCTATCAACTTTGGCTGAATGTATCTTAAGTCTGTCTCACAACCCAATGTTGGTCTGTGTCTGTCTCCAGGTACGAGAAGGTTCCTGTGATCCTGGTGGGGAACAAAGTGGACCTGGAAAGCGAGAGGGAGGTATCGTCCAGCGAAGGTCAGGCCTTGGCCGAGGAGTGGGGCTGCCCGTTCATGGAGACGTCAGCCAAGAGCAAAACCATGGTAGACGAACTGTTCGCTGAGATCGTTCGGCAGATGGACTACGCCGCCCAGCCGGACAAGGATGACCCCTGCTGCTCCTCTTGCAATATACAATAGCCCCGGGGGCCTCGAGCAACAGGCCAGACAAAAAGTCTACTTAGATGAAGCTACTTTGACCCGCAGCAGAGAGACACACGCTTAGACACACACACGCCAACTAAACAGAAGAAAAATTCATGGTTGAACGCAATGGATTTTACTCCACAGAGCATAAAATCCGCAGTGACATGATTATTAATAACAACATGTTAGTAATGAATACATTTTGAATGAGGAATGCTTGGAATTTGCCACGAGAGAAATTGACAAATGACAAAAAAGGAACAAGCCCTTGCCTTATGTTACTCCCTTCTGTTTGGGTTTGTTTTGATCTTTTTAAGTATGGGGGGGGGAATCATCAGCATACAGTGACAGATCAGGATCTTTACTCTTTAGGTTGTTCTACAATCTGTTGTAAACAAGTCAAATGTTTGTATTACAGGAGACACATTTGTTTTCTTACCACAACTTGGTTGCAAGTAGCTACTGTGCACAAATCCGAAACAGATTTCTGGGAGTTTGTGTTGCTTATTTTGTGCAGAGGTTGGTGGGATGTTTTTCTATTCATCACAGGGCTGAACCAAAGAGGTGCCTCAAAAGCACCTCCATTTTGTTATTTTTTTATTTTCCCAGTCGTTAAAAAAGCAAGGGTGAGAAAAGGGTGGACAAGTCAGTGTCTTTCTCGAAACATTGGCACAGTCATCTCTTTCCTACTTTCTCACTTTTAGATACAATAGAAAACAATAGCAGAGTCTTTCACATATCGTGTGATATTTCGTATTCCTCTCCGGGAGACTCTGAGAGCAGATTGCCGAGTAGTAATGTAACTAATTGCTTCATCCTCATGGGACAAAAAGTTCTTATCTTTTCAGTGTTTGAATATCAACAGATGATGTCTCTTTTTAGGAATGGGTGACATTTAAAGTGAAGATGCCAACATTTGTCCTACTTTACATTTTCTTTTTCTCCTCCGACCAATAGGAAATGAGGTGCTCAAGAGTTTCAACATCCTGATCTCATTCTGTGTGTGCTCAGAGTATTCAAATCCATAGTAACAAATAGTAACGACAAAGGCGATGATGATAATAAGAATAATAAATGGTAGTGTAAATATTTTGTATTGAAAGTGCCAGCTCCTGTTAAGACACTGACTCAAAACTTGGAATTGTCGACTGTATGCATGGCTAGTAAACAAAAAAAAAGGACTCTTATTGTTTGAGATAAATATAGGCTGTGGAATTGTGCAAACCAAACACATACACGTCTGGATCTGGACACTGGCTCAACTGTACATCTGTGTTGCCACGGGAGCCAGACTTTCCCCGTGTAACCATTTTCATTGTTCATTTTATATTTTTTTATGTGACCATTTACTCTTTATTCCCTCTCTGAATGGTGACACTGTTCCATTTGACACCTAAACAATAAAAGTGCGTTCAACACTCGACTGAGGCTTCCAAGCTTAAGTGAAATGAAGTGAGTGGACTGACATGCTCTTTGTTGAAATCTGAGGTTTGTTCAATAACCAAATTGCTTATTTTCTGATGTACTTTTTGACTTGTAAGTCTACATATTGCTAAGCTATGTAAAGCTCTTTTTTAATATTTTTATATTGAACCACTCTCTGATACATCAGCTCATGTAAGCCAAAAATATATTGATAGTGCAAGTCTTACATTGATTTAAGTGATAATTATTCCCTGTAGTTTGGAACTGAAGTACTTTTAATTTGGGGTCTTTTGAGAATTTGAGGTCATACTTTTCTGAAACAAGTTACAATGTATTTTGCAGAGTAACATACAATGAAACATAGGATGACAAGAAATAAGATAACCTAATGAACACTAATAAAATAAAGTGTATTTGTAAAATTTATTTTTTGATAGAGCCTTCAGTTTCAGGTAGGCTAACATGGATTTGTAGTTAATCCCTTGTGTCAGCGAGGAACAAAAAAATTGAATTTAAACTGAAATGGTTTTAAGAGATGATTAAAAAAAGACTAGCCTCTCTATGTTTTCAGTTCTCCTTTCCCCTTGGTTTGTCTCCCAACTCATTTTAGAGATTGTGTTGAATCCCCGATGAAGAGTGGAAGTGGCCCACTGCCCACTGGAGAATCTGCAGTTAATGGATCGGGGGAAAGTGTGCGCCAGCATCTTCAGCTAGATGTAAGTGGAGTTGGTAAAGTGTGAGCTTGAGTGTTTGTGCTGTCTTGAATGCAGAGGTGCTTTATTCACCCTGATGAGACAGGCTAGAGGGCTGAAGGGCTTGATGGTGAGAGGTCTCAGAGGGGTTCATTAGGACCCAGAATCCCTCTGGCATCACTTAATTTTCAGCAGCAGCATCATTTGTGTTTGTGGTAACACATAGTCAAATACAGTTTAATGTCCTTATTGTCCGGGGAAAGGGGTTTAATGAGAATGGATTACCAATTGCTTTGCATGAAACAGCCTAATAGTTGTTGTGTGTCTCTTGGATTGTTTTTTTAAATATCACTGTGTACTCCACTTCACCTTTTCCTTTTCCTGTCCTTGCAATGGCAAAGCAAGGATGACTTTCAAGGAATGAAAGGTATAGCATCATGAGGTGTTGAATTCTCAGTTGGGAACAGACTGGAAAAAAAAATGTGATCTGGTTGAAAACTACCTTCTGAGTTTCAGCGTAGGTGTTTGAATTAAATAGGCGCTGAGTCATTGTTACCTGTTGTCGGCTCTGTAAGCCAGTGAGAGAGGCACAGACACTGCAGCTGTGACACAGCACACCGTGTTTGTTCCAGCTGAGATCCTCCGTATCAGTATGTCAAATGTCAAGATAAAAGGGGGGGAGCTGCATGAGTCACGCCCCCACCCCAACGCTCTCAGACTGCAGCACAGTCCCTTGGGTGTCTGTGTGGGATATAGCAGTCCATGATATAAAGGTCATGTCTGCCCTGTGCACTTTTAATCCAGGGTACATAAGTTCATGCAGCTGTAATCCTGAGGAGTAGAGGAACACCCTGCCAGCCCAGCAGTTTTGAGGATGAAGGAGATTCCAATGCACAGACTGAACAAAGGAGCCTTTAAATCGCTTTAATCGTCTCATTGATCAGTGGAGCATTAAAGTCTCAATATGGTCCAGACGGGGGCTGAAATGTGTGAAAAAGAAGGCTGTGCAGCACAGAGGGTTGTGGGAATCTATCGGGTGAGATGTAAAAGGGAGAAATAATACATTTAGAGGTACTTTGAACAGCACATTATTTGTTTCCCTAATGGCAATGCATGTTTTTTCTGGAACACTGCTGACTGAACATGGTGACAGATTATATATTGCTTGTGCCGTACCTTAGTTGGAAGTCACCGCCTAGCTGTTCAGCCCACACTCACACCCACTAACACCCCCCTCTGATGTTCCGTGTCTTTTTATATCGGAAACAGTGTTAATGTGCAGGAGGGGGAAGACGGAACAAACAAGCCGAGCTAGGACTGTCAGAAGGCCTAATAACTAGGTGTCATGGCAACCAGATGGCAACACATGAGTTGTCAATTTCACAGTCTAATTTGCAGCTGTAACGGAGGAATGTGTGTGGGGGAGGATCTGTGCAAACAACAAGGACAAATTCCTCTAGTGGACACGTGAAGGTGTCATAATAGGAGATAGCAGATAGGAACTATTTCTTCATTTTAAAGTTCAACATTGTATTCATTTTCATTGCGTTTGGGTGACAACAGAAATCTCTAATGGAGTTCAGCTTAAATTACGGCAGGAAGACTTCTAAACTTAATCACATTTCTCTGTCTTCTAAAACAGAACAGTCGTAGAGGCATTTACTTTTGCTTTAACCAATCAGAAGTGACCTTAAATTTCACGAGCCAATCACAGCATGACATCCCTGTTTTAAACCTGTCTCTCTCTGCTGCTCAGTTGTAATTTCAGGCCCAGAGCACCACCCTCCTCCTCTCCTTGCTCCTCCGGTCTTCATCTTGCACGGCTCCTGGTTCCTCCTCCGGCGAGACTGCCATCGGCTCCTTGGTTCAGTGTTTGGATTCCTCACACCACCATCAGTGTCTAGACTCCATCGGGGGATCAACTTGAGGCTATCTAACCCCCTAATATAAATATTATTTCATAATGATGGAGTCTAATCTTCAAAGACTGTACATGGCACATCATGCATTCTTACAATAAATCTTTGCACATCCGCAACAAAGTCTCTCCTGATTGAAATAATTTGAAATGTCAAACATTTCCTTGAAGTAGAATTATGCTTGACAGACTTTCACTTGAGTCTATTTATAGAGTGATATAGATACTTTTACTTAATCTGAATACTTCCACCACTGCAAAACCTGGAAATGAAAATACACGTCACTGTAATTTGGAAGAACTTAATTTAGGAACTGTAAAGGTTATGTGGCCACTTCCAAAAAAAAGCTTTAGAATTGAAAAAATCCCCTCTCTTCTCAGTACATTACAGCATCTTCAATAAATTATACAATTATGGTGCATTCTAATGAAAACCTTGCAATCAACCTGATCAGTAAGACATATTGTGAAGTGCTGTTTTGTTCCCTCCTTCTAGAAATAACTACAAAAGTATTCATTGAATACCTTTTACAGATTTCACAGTTGTTTTTGTTAATTCATGCACGTCCGACATATGGTCTGACCAGTGTGTCTGTAAGGCATACGTTATTATCTGCAATCATGAATGACACGTGGTGTGCTTCATTGTGTTTTTCACGTTGAATTGAGCACTAATGCACATGCAGTATAATGTTGCTATGTAAAGAGGTTACTAGAAAATAGCCTACAGTCCCTAGAGCAGTGACTCAATGAAGGAATCAATGCAGCCTCCTGTAACCTTTGTGCGGTTTGTATAATGTTGTGAGTTGTCAAAGTTTCAAAGATGTTTTCATAGATAGATAGTTTAAAAACATTTACTTCTCTATGTGCTTATTGGATGACATAGTTGTGCCAGAAACCTTCTAGATTTCCCCCTCAGTTTCTTAGTTTTCCTACCTGATTAGTTGAAAAGACAAAAACACATTTTACAAGCAACCCTTCAGGGATGGAGTAAAGCTGACAGTGAGCAACTCACAGTTTAATGCAGAACGGCTCTGAGGGATATTTCTGTTTTTGTCGCAGTTACTTCTTCACGGTTGTAGTTAAATTGTCCTCACAGATTCCAGAACTTAAATCTATGCCATCTGTTGCTATTATGTACTGTAGTCCTCTAAAATTTGAAATTGAAGTACTGATTTAATGGATTTATACAATAGCTGAAGGATTTGTTGTATTCCTGCATGTGAGACAAGACAAAATACTCCCAGACTTTTTTTTTGCATGTTAACAACACACAGAGTAGAAAAACACATGGCAACATGTCAAGGCAATGTGGCTCCACTAATGAGAGTTTTTATCTGACTGAGATATAAATACAATAAAATGAAAGATACATAGTATTTCATGAACGCCACCAAAACATATACAGTACAAATCTGACAAATCTGAATACAGTCAGGCGGAGAATCTCTACAAGAAATAATTTCTAGCCTAATTTATTAAAATAGAAACGTGGGAATAAAATCAGTGTTATCCCGCTGCCTTTGTACATTCAGTATTATAGAGCATGTGATGAGGCTCACCCCTGCTGGTTTCCTTCTCTTGTGGAGGTGGAGGACTCTGCAGGAGATCCGCCATGCTCATCTCTAAGGGGAGGAAGCCTCCTTCTTGAGCCTTGGATGGTGGTTCTCTACAAAACAGATTCCTTCCCTCTGCTTGATCAGCTGTAAAAACTCCCCACCTCTCCAACTTGCTGGAAGATTTCAGGGATGTCAAAGTTGCCTCTGTTGCCAAACACTGGAAATATGTCAAATGTCTCAAGACAGGCATTTTTATACCAGCCTGCAGACGATAATGATTGAATATCTAATTAGTGAAGAAATGTTTCAGATTGAGGTTGATAGGATTTGATGCTCTATTTAAAGGAATTGGGGGGAAGGTGACAGGGCAGGAGATGCTGCTGCTGCAGAGATTAAAATAGAAATGGGATCTCATTTCCATCTTCCATTCCTTCTTAAGGTGAATACCTCAGAGAAGGATATTGTGTGGAAAAGTTGAAAAATGTTTTTCAGGTGGCTGTCATATATATACTATGTAAACTGCAATATATTCTGTGTATATTCATTACATAACTTGTGTGGAAACAAAGAATTCCAACAGGTAAATTGTTAATTCTTAACTGTGGAAACAAATTAAAACTACAAAATTATGCCACTTCCAAGGTCAAGGAGTGAACTTCTTTAATGTTTAACCTTTAAGCCAATGATGTGGATGAAAAAGTGCCATGGATAAACACCTGACAGCTACTGAGCAAGTAAGTCAACAGACCAAGACATCAGGGGGAAGAAGTACTCAAACCAGATCAAAACAACATAAAACTTTTCATGTATGCATATAATGAGGACCTGTGAATGTGAAACGGCTTCCTGCCAACCTAAACTACCACAACACCCCCATATTCAAGACCTTTATTTTTTAAGTTCTGTGCTTACACGTTACAAATTCCTGAATTGATGTGGTTAATCAAAGCACCACACAGCGAATCTGGGGGCGGTATTCGTCCAAATAGAAAGACATTGCACAGACAGTGAGAGGAAGTGGGGGTTAACAGGGGCCCCGGAAGCTAATTTTGCTTTGGGGACCCCTGGCAGATTAATCAGGCCGTGGGGCCCAATTTGAACCCCTTAACCTCGAGTAAATAGTTTTGATGAAAACACGAAGCATAAATTCTGCGTATATACAGTGTCTGAAAATGTTTAATTTCCTGTTGATATGAATTAATGAGCTCTGGAGTTAATATATAAATGTACAGTGATCTGAATTGAAATCATATAATATAGTATAAATAAATAGTACTCTGTGACCATAATAATCACATGTGTACAAGTGTTTCTTTGTTCTTCTTTGGTGATCAGTGTGAAGTTGACTTGTGATGTTATTTACAATTACATAACTGAGATCATTGAGAACATAGCACAACATTTTAATTGCTTACATAACTAATCCAAAACAGCATTGTGTCTTGCCTAATTTCTCTTTTTGGCTGAAACTCTCACCCATTTTCAGGCTCTTGTTGAAATGTTCATCTTTGCCTCAGTTCCAAATCAGGGCCTCAAGGGGACCTCTGATGCTGCCAAGACACTGAGTGTGATTTCTCCATCTTCAGTCCCACACCAGCAAGGCGTAGGAGACTTCTCTTCCTGCCAGTGAGAAGGTGGGCGAGCAACAGACATGAAATAGAGACAAGAAAGAAAAAATCCCAGTTTGAGCTTTCCGAAGCTCTCCATGTCTTTTATCCTTGTCCCTGTGCACAGCTACATACATGTAGGAGTGGGCGATGTGGAGGCACCGGCCCCAGCCAAAGCCCCAGGCCACTATCCATAAAAGAGAGCAGGAGAAGCTCACTTAGTAATAGGGGGACAAAGGCATGATATAATGTATACACTAGTCTGTTCAAAGATTGATTAATTCCTCCAGGGCTGGGGATGGCTAGTTGGCTTGTTAGTATCATGGATGGATTACTGAACTGAGCCTACTGGGCAGAGACCCATGGCCCCTGGACAAGAATCTCCATGAAATGTCTCCAAAACTACGACAAATAAAACACTAAATGACCACAAAGAGAGACAAAACTATCACAAAGACACACAAAATGATCACAAAGTGCAAGGTCTGGGTTGGTTTTATGGGTCACCAACAAGGATCAGGCTTTGCGACATCTACTCTCAACCACATTGTGTTTAAATGTTTTTTTAGGCTAACACATAGTAATGCAAACTGCAAAAGAAAAGAGTGTCTTTCAGCAGTTTTGCAAAAGTTTTCTAGAAGCAAAACATAGAAGTCTAGAAGACTCTGTGTGCCATCCTTTCCATGTTTCATGACAAATTTCATGCATCAGTGCCTAGAGTAAAAATAGGCAGTATCAGACCAGTGGAATATAAATATGTTTTGTTTGCAAGGCTGGCAGCTCCACTGGATGCTGTGGTGTGGCTGACCCTTTCTTACTATACTGACAATGAACAGACCACACATACAGTGCACACAACCAGGAGGGGACAGACTAAAGGGTGTTGCCCACCCACTCCCACTTCCTTAATATAAATATGGCAGAGTCTGTTTTCTTCCAGGCAGGCACTTGTTTGAAATATACATCTGCTTTTCCATGTATGTACACATTAGTAGGAGACTCTGCATTACTTTGATACACTCATGTATTAATTTGCCATTATTGTTTATCATCTTGGCTCACATACTGACTTCTACTGTTTATACTTGTTGGGAAACTGAAATCAATTCTGAACTACACCATTGTGCCATGAGAAATAGTTAAAGAAACACTAACATAGATCAAATAAAATTAGCCTCATGAACCCAACTAATTCATTCATTGGCTCAGTTATTAAAAACGCATGCAAAACCCTAAGAATTGTATTCCAATATTTCCCAAAAATATCAAATTTGCCGGGCCAGTTTTTTTGGGGATACTTTGTATAAAACTACGCACAAGACGTCTAGAATATTTCCATTTGATAAAAGGGAACAGCTGGGCTCCTGGGTAGCGCGGGCGCCCACATATAGAGGTTAACTCCTTGACGCAGCGTGCCTGGGTTCAACTCTGACCTGTGGCCCTCTGCTGCATGTCGTCCCCTCTCTATCTCCTAAGGCCTAAAATACCCCAAAAATAATCTTTAAAAATGGTACAGCTTAAAATAAATAAAGGACATGAATGTATCACACAGTGTATAAACATCATACAGCTTTGATTAAAGACTGGGACTACATATATATATATATATATATATATATATATATATATATATATATATATGACATGTTCATGCAGTGTGGAAACTCAAAAGCTGCATGTTATGGGATTTAATTCATCTTTGCAACACAATGGTTAAAGGTTTTTGTCACTTACTCAGTTTAGGCTGTTGTATGAATAGGCTAGAAACTATATATTTTAATTACATTTTTTTTAATTTTATTACATTTAATATGCCAGAACATGGATTTTGAACAGTAAAAATCAAAATTGCCTATAAGTCAATATAAATTATTATTGGGTGCAATAATTATAGTTTTTTAACAGTGGTTCCCAACCTGGGGGTGGATCCCCCATCTGGTTCCAAACTAAAGCTGAGAGGGTCACAAGATGATTTATGGGATGAGAAATACATTTCCCCTTTCATTTCTGTTGGCACGGGTCACTTTCTATTAAACAGAAAAATCGCATGCAAGGTATCGTGAAGCTGTGCAGCAAAATTGCGGGCACACCCTTAGATGACCTACATGACCTGTATAAGTCCAGATCCTTAAAGAAGACCAGAGCCATCCTGGCTAAGCCGAGTCATCCCTTGTGGGGTGAATTCATGCTGCTCCCAAATAGATTCAAAAGGTCAGTCATCCCGGCTGTTAGCCCAATTGTTAATAATATCCTATAAATTAAATTTTAATTCATGCTGTAGTACTATTGTGGTTGTGTTTTTTTATTGCCATTTGGTGTATATATTGTTACTGGTAGTTATAATCCAAATCGCCCCTCGGGGACAATACCTTGACCTTGATTTTGATTCATTATTTCTTTTATTTTCTATCAATATACTCCATTGGTCGATTTTAATTTGCATCACTTACTCCATACTTCTTTGAATTGCCGTATTGTGTTGAAAACATAAAATATTCCAAATCAAACAATCTGAGAGGGATAATATTATTTGAACTGCTCATAACTTACGCCCTTACATTGAGGCAATAACCTGTCCGCTGGGTTCAAAATCAGACGTTGTTTTAATTTGAAGGGGTCACACGCCAAACAGCTCGTTTTCTATCTGAATATGATTGTTGTAATTGACACCACTAGATGGTGCTGTCGTTCTTCTGTGTCACGGTGCTGCTAGAAGGTGGAGGTGCTGCACCTCCCTCATTGTCTGAGTGGAAGGCATCGGGAGTGGATCCGCCGCTTGGTTCAATGTAATCCCGTCTTTGCCCGTCTCACTCACTCAGTCGTCCGCCATGGCGACAGCAGAACGCCTCTACTCCGGTCCGAGCAACATCTAAAAAACTTACCCGGGCGTCTTTTTTTTTTTTAGTCACTACCGCTGGACGTGGATGTAATAGCCTATCTCGTTAGGAAATACATACGTGTGTGAAAAAGCCTGCATTTCAAGAGAAGGGGTAAGAACCGTGCAGCCCAAGTCCTTACCCTGTGTGCTCTTAAAGGAAGTGATTCAACTTGTTTGAGGAGATTAGGGTTAAGTCCTGGGAGTATCTTTGCCGTGTTGTTTTATGATCCTGTGGATTTCAAAGGAAGGAGCAAATAACTATCACTGTGTGGAAAAAAAAAATAAAAATGTGCATGCAGCCTGTAACTGTCCTATTTGTCCTCCAGTGTGGGTTGCATTGCACATAGGACCCTCCTTAGATGTATGGATGTGTGCAGACGCCGCAGTCGATCGTACTCTGTAGCCTACTAATGCTTCGTGCCTCTGTGTGCCATTTAAATGATCAGGAGATGTGCAGTTTTTTTTTTTTTTACTGTCACTTAGTTCCAAGAAGGTGTCCAGGTGAGTCCAGGCAGTGTATTAATGTCACATCTACTGTGCTGGCTAAAAATGTCCTAAGGATTACGACAGCCTGCTCTATTAACCTACATTGATGGTGTGAAGACACCACCAGACTGTGTTGGGAAAAACCTCCCTCACTGTTGGACTTAACCATGTTATGCACTTTGGTCTCAATTACAATTTAGGCTGTTTTAAGAGAGGCTTAAATGGCAGCTGATCTCTGGTTACAACATGTATCCGGCAGTTGGTTGTCATTCCTTTTACTTAACTAACACATGTAACCTTGCCAATAATGCAGTGGGAAAGTAATTGTGATGCATGCAAATACCAGCCCCACCCAGGTATCAGTGATTGTTGCAGAACACAGAGTAAATTGAGCTCTTTTTGTTGTTGTGGAGCTTCCCTCAGGTAGACAGCTGGCTGTGTCAGCCCCGGCCTCTGGCCGTTCAGCTGTCACTAAAGGGTTCCAGCTGTGCAGTGTTGGACTGCACTGAGGACCCCAGTGTGCCCCTGCACACAGAGGAGCCACTGTTATAACCCTGGGGACTCTATGTGCCAGCAGTCAGAGCTCCATGTTACACACTTGTGGGGAATTTCAAGCAAACAAGTTCAAAGGCAACACTCAGGGGACTGTATGTCCCTCCCTCTGGCACTATATACTGGGGGTCTTCTATGCTTTATGCCACACTGTGGCAAGGTGCCAGCTGTACAAGTGGTGATTGTTTTGTGTGTTTGTTTGGACCTGAGTTACCCATTCAGAGGAACATTCAAACCTAGGCTCATGGCTGGTTGATAAATGATCCCTGGTACAGGGGAGGGTACGTGTTGGCTGAAATAATCACTGTCTACTCTTTCACTCTCTTCTGTTTCACCGGTGCTTTGTTTGAGGAGTGTTTGGTTACGTGGCATGCATGTGCAGGTCATCCAAGACATGAATTTACAGACTCAGCATGACACACTTGCTAACAATCAAGGCAAGGGCCGCTGAGTGATGACGTTGTGAGGATTAAATATCATAAATAACTTGGGTCGAATTGAAAAATATACAGACCAGTTCAGCCAAGGAGCAAGAATCTATCAAATAAGGAAAGTGAGAAGCATCCCGTGTCATTCAAATGTGTGGAGATTAGAGAGATTACATATTTGATGTTTAGTTTAACAACTAATTGTTCCTTACTAATATAAAAAGTAAAAGCAGATAAGGACTTGATAGGAGATTGGTTAGTGTTGGATATCTGCGTATCTTGGAACCAGCTATCACAAGTAGGGCTCGAGAAGTATTTGGATCCTTTAATCAAGTAAAAGTACTAATACCACACTGTAAAAATACTCTTTATAGTAAAAATCTTGCAGTGAAAATGTTACTTAAGTAAAAGTTTGATCAGGAAAATGTACTTTAAGTATTTAAAGTCAAATAATCCTCACATTTTAGACACTGGAAATGATCAAAACAGTTCTGTCAATCAACTAAGTGTTTAATCAGCTAATCATTTCATTGTATTTTATAAACAACAAACATGTTTTGTGTGCAAAAATCTTACTTTGTGAAGTAACCAGTAACTAAAGCTGTCTGATTAATGTATTGGAGTACAATAGATAAATAAATAAAAGTACAAAATTTAATGAAATTCAGAAAAAAATATATAATATTTACCTAAACATAGTGGAGTAGAAGTAGAAAGTGGCATGCAAAGGAAAAAACTTAAGAAAAGAACAAGTACCTCAAATTTGTACTTAAGTACAGTACTGGAGTAAATGTACTTATCTACATTCCACCACTGGTAGTGCTGCAAGGATCAATCAGTTTATTGATTAGTTGACTGACAGAAAGTTGATTGTTGATTGATGTTGATAATCAAAGATGAAGATTTTCTGCTTTCCCTTTTTAATTACCCTCAAAGAGGAATATCTTCGTGTCAGACAAAACAAGAAATTTAAAGACATCTGCTGGGGCTTTGGGAATATTTGATGGACATTTTTCACAATTAATAGTTAAAGACTAGATTAATCTGTCAATTACAAAAGTAAATGACAATTTAAACAATAATTAAAGTTAAAACAATCGTTAGGTGCAGCCCATACTTGTCAGCCTTGTGGCATCTTACTTTTTCATTAAATCCATTCCAACTACAGTCTGCAGTGTTTTAATGGAAACTTTTTATATGCTTCTCCGAAGCATCAGGCAGACTAGCGTCAGA
This sequence comes from Etheostoma cragini, assembly GCF_013103735.1. Classification (NCBI taxonomy): domain Eukaryota; kingdom Metazoa; phylum Chordata; class Actinopteri; order Perciformes; family Percidae; genus Etheostoma; species Etheostoma cragini. The sequence continues at coordinate 13,926,031 of NC_048417.1, forward strand.
CAGAATTTAGTGTATCCACTGTCCTTGGCCTATTTTCTCCAATGCACTCTGCTGGATTACATTATCCACTCCTTTTGAAATGCCTTATTCAGCTTTCAACTTAAACTTGGCAGCAGTCATTCACCTCTGTGGCGGCTGAACAGCTGCCCAATGGCCTCTGTATTCTGTTGAAGCACTTGGTGAGGTCTCAGGATGATATCAGCCTGCTGGAATGTGCAATGAAGAGAAAATTAAGCAGGACAGCAGGCCCTTTGGGATTTGGCTGTGGGTACATGAGTGGTGGATAGAGACCTGCTCAAGTGTCAACCCAGAGGGAATTAGTCCACGACTTTGTCCAAACACAACCCTTCACCTGGGATGTACACAGAGTCACACTGCACGTTATTCCAGATTTTGTACTTCCAACTTGATTTGAATATCCGACGGGACCCTCCATTGCTGGATGTGGCAGGGAAGTGGTTCTCTTCTATTGTTTTTTACCCTTTGCTCTCAGATAATTCAAATTTGCTGCTCATTCAGTTTCCATCTCCTACTGTGTCCTCACGTATTTGCCTTGATGACCCTTGAGAACAATTAAAACCCAAATATGTCTGTGTGTTGTTGGCCTTAATGCCTTGCTTTTACGACTTCCCCAATCAATTGTCAGCGTATTGACTTTTTGGTTTTACACTGTAGCCTCGTGATGTGTTTGTCACATCAGATTAGGGCTGCTTGATTTGTGCTTTGAAATCTAGAACATGCTTGGATCTTTCTTTTTTCTTTTCTTTTTTTTTTTTTTTACAGTAATTGGTTCTCCCACAGGCAACAATTATCAGCCATTAGTGGCGAGTGCAAATACTGAATTTGCAATTACTGTGTTAGTGTGACGCTGAAGGTTGTGCAGCTTCTTCTCTGGGCTCTGATGCTTTCATTACATTGTACCTCTTGCACTACTTATGGTTCCCACAACTCCGATAAAAACATGCAATTTCTCAATTGCATTATTTTATGTTAATACTTTATGGAATACAGCTGTAGCTGACTGACTACATGTTTTTGACTGACTTTTCTCTCTGTGCAGGCTGAACAGTGAGCAGTACAGTGCATCATGGCAGAGCCAGACCCAGAGCCAATGGCCTCTGGAGCAGCGCAGCGTCTTGGAGCCCCGGAGACTCTTGGCATCAGTACGCTGGACCCCGGCCACAAACCGCCGGCCATGCCCCCTGGACGACATGTCACCATCAGGGTCCGCATGTTGGATGACACAGAGGAGCTCTTTGACATCTCGGTGAGTTGTTAAAGCCTTTTTGCTCAGGCGCATTTCTTGATGGAAACACTAATGTCGGATTGGGACCCCTAATTATTATTGCACAGTAGCCAAGAAGCATTTCAAGTTTTCACCATGGCAGCAGCAGTCTGTAAACAGGTCGGCATGGCAACTGCATGATGTTAAGTTGTTGAATGCATGGAAGAAACTGGAGGGATCCTTTTATAATGTCAAGGTTCTTCCAATTTATTTTGGTGGTATTTCCTCACTTTCTATCTCCCAAACTGCCTCAACCTCCTCTACAGCTGTCATCTATTACCACACATGTTCCCTCCACTGTGTCCTCCTGACAATCTCTCAGGACATTCTTTGGAAACCATTATATTTCACAGTTCTGTCCCACATGTCTGCATTGATGACGTGAGAGAATCCTCATGCTTTCTTTAGTTAATGTGATTGAAAGCAGGCAGGTGCACAAAAAAGGGGGGGGGGGCAATACTTTTTTATGTCTTTGAATGAGAAGAGCTGCCATTTGAATTCCATTCATAATTTCATGATGAGCTTTCTCTTCAACGAGATCTGCTTTTAGACATTCAAGTCTAAGCCATTTGCACAGATTATGTAGTTGTAGTTGAGCTAAAATTAGCTTGTGAATGTCTCATTATAAATCATTAAACATTTTAAAGCTCTACAAACCTAATGTATAGACATGAAGCAGATCATTTGCAGATACTGTAACTTGAAACTTCAATCAAAATGTTTGAATTTTATTCTTTACACTGTTAAAGTGTAAGGCTGTCGATGTTCTGTATCTTTCTCATTGTCAACAAATCCAATGGAAATATCAAAACCAGCAGTGAATTTTAACAAGTAGTTATTTCATTTTATTTGTATATCGTATTCCTCTGAGCTCCATTGTTGTCCAAAGATTATTAAACAAAATGATTAGCCACATAAATGAGCCACACAGTTACACTGATTGATATTTTTTCTTTATTATGATGAACGTAGATGCTGTAGATTATTTTGAGTCAGTCACACACACATTCAACGTCTTGCTGCTGTAAACACTCCAAGTACTAATAATATATTGAACATACTCCAAGTATAAATCCTCGGTTAAAATTGTCCCCCACTGTATGCTGTATTTGCATTTACTCCTGTTGATGTAACATTTGCTAAAAACTACAGTGCCCAGCTGTTGAAGAAAAATACTGAGCCTTATGATTTATAATCAGATTATATCTATGTAACCCATGTAAAAAAAGATGTATCTTCATTAGGAACCAATGGGTTTGGGCTGCCATAGACAGGGTAGTTTGGTATGTCAGAACATATTGACAGACCGACTAATGTTGGTTTTGGTGTTTTTGTCGACAGAAAGAAAAATATAGAATAATGCCAGCATTATCCTTGAAGGAGATGAAAAGATGATGACATACGCACTCTTTTGTCCACGATCCTCAGAATTTGTGTTGTTTTGGAAAGCTGTCCTCAGACCTCGATTAAATGGCAGAAACATAGGGTGGAGGAAGTGAAAAAGCTGTTATTTTTCTTAGTATGAAAGCCCACATTCTGTGACCACAGTCGTTCCTGCCTGGAAGAGAAGAATGAGATGAATAGATAGAGGGAAGTGAAAAGTGGTGATGGAGGGAATCAGAGACACTAACAGCACCAGCCACAAAGGACCCGTTTAATGTGTATTAACAGGCTTGGCACTACAGCTGCTGATCTCCACTGACAGTTTGTGATGTGCAGGGTGGATGTGTCCTTGTGGCGGTCTCCCAAGGCAGTATGGGTAAATGTGGCTCCTAGGGTAAATGTGGCTCCTAAAACAGGCGGCGGAGCTCCCTGTGCATGACTGCTAATCTTTCAAGTAGTATCATGTGTTGTGCTTAATACTTAGGCTCACTTGATTTTCAGAGTGAGGTCCCGTTTGGTTGTCCTCATTTAACCCTTATTGTGTTTTGTGTATTTTTGGTTAATTTAACAATTAAAACCGATAGTTTTTGTTATGCAAGACGAGATTCTTGATGTTTTAACTAGTATACTATTTTAAGATGGCAAGTGAATGTGCTACATCCGCTTTGTCTTTCCTCTGGTTAGAACAATCAGTTCGCCAATAGTGGTCTTTCAGAATGAAATAACAACCAGCCAGTAATGCCAACATCTGATACAAGGGAGAGCTGGTGAGGAAGGGCTTTGATTCAGCCTGCTTCAAGGCTCGTAATCTGTACAACCTGCAGTAAAACTCTGCTCTCTAAGGAGATATAAACCTCAACGTTTTGTTAGCATTCAGTAGATTTTCATGGAGTTTTGGTGTCCCAAGCCTTACTGTTAAAGATTTCTCCACCTTCCAAAGACTAGGCCTACACACACTGATGCTTCATATTTTTTTTGTTGACATGATACATGTCAGATCTTCATATACAGCAGATTTGGTTTAATCTGTCTTATTCTCTGTCTGTATCTTCTTGTTTACACTTGCCGTCAGGTTTAATACAGAAATGAAGAAACAACTGCACTTTCCCCAGACAAAAAAAACAAAAACGCTACATGCGTTTTCACACCGACAGCCTTTAGTTCGGTTGAATCAAACAAGAGTTTGTTTTTCTCCGCTGTTGTGGTTGGTTTGGGCAGGTGAGAACACGGCAATGGTACTCGGGTGCACACCAAACAAGCGTAGAGAGACCTGCTTAAAGAAGTTGTTTTGGTACGCTGTCAATCAACCTCTGGAGCGGTTTGTTTGTGGTGAGAACATGATCCATACTCAAACTGCACCAACTATACAACCTCCTTCAGTCTGAGCTGATGTTTCCTGTAGACAGTCTGTGATGCAGCAGATCAGCAAACTGTAGCAGCTCGCAGTGTTTCTATCACAGAAACGGACTGCCGTCAAGCTCACTATCCGTCACTTGCATATCCCCGTGGTCAAACTAGCTGTCGCTAAAGTTGGAGACAGACGCTGGCATAGCAGAGTGAAGTATTGGTGACCAGAGCAGATGTAGCAATGTCTCAAACAATGTCTGATCATTTTAATGAAATGAGCTGGTTTGACCATGGAGATGCTATTTATACACTAGTGCAGAACCATAGACCATTCATATAAATGGACAGAGCATGTGTGACGTCACCCATTGGTTTGTGGAGATCTGATATGAGTTGTCGAGTTTGCGTTTATGGGCGCAGCCATCCTGATTTCGGATGTGACGATTTTAGACCATAGACAGTTAAAGAAGTTTTAGACATTAGCTTGCCTCTAGCTATGGTAAAACATGCTGACGTTTATTTTCTGCAAATCAAAGTTAACATTTTCCAAATTTAAAAGTAGTGTCAGAAAAATGCAAAACAGGGATTATCAATGCTTATCATTATCTAACACTAACTATTAGCACATGTAAAACATGTAAAGTTTCTTATAACGTTTGGTTAACTGTAATAACCATAATGCACCAATAGTGCTACTGTCTTCACCGTCAGTCTATAGTTGGCGCATTTAGCCTTAACATGCTGTTAAGAGCTAACATTAGCGGAAATAAGCTAATTTAACTAAGTTACAGTTACAGTACTGTTGTTGATTCATGTGTTTTCTCCTAGATAATTAATGAAGTACAGTTACATACAGGAGTGTGAATTAACAGGTTTAATTAAAGTACTTAATTGTGATTAAACTCACCAACTTATTTGGACCAAAGCAAACGAGACAGGTGTGAAAACGCCCTAAGACACCTTCTGTGTGTTGGACAAAGGCTGCACAGCAGTGGTAATGCCTACATAGTTTGTGTAGACAAGGATGCCCATGATGGTGTAGTTGAGCTGTAGTGATGGTGAGCTAGAAACAGCTGTTGTCACTGCAGCAGACATGCCGGGCAGAAACAAGCTGTAGATGCTGCTGAGAAGACGGTTACAAAATGCCCCGCTAACAGAAAGCTTTTTTCATGCTCAATTTAACATAAATTATATCCTCTATCTCAAGTCTTCACTTGAGATAAAAATCTCAGTGGGCTTGATAATGTGTTTGCCTAGAGGTGTGCAAGAAGTTCCTTTTTTCAGTCATCAGCTTACATTCAGGGTGGAAAGATCTGTTATCTTAAAAAAAAATAAAAGATGCACAACTGGTGTAGGTTCAAAAGTGTTGCTTCTAAAGACAAAAGGGGTCCGTTATATGTGTCAGGTTAATAAAGCTAAGTCCGCTTTCTGCGCATAGGTGCCTCTTAATAATTTAACATGGCAAGGATGTTTGTATCCTCGGAGTGAGTTTCCTAACTTTAGCATTAGCTACGTCCCAAAAATCCCATCTTTTTTTTTGTACCACTAAGATGGAGGATACAGAAGACATATGTACATGTACAGAAGACAGATCTTGCTGATATTACTCTCTCCCCTGCAGCAGTGAAGTGAGATATCTGCATGGTCTACAAACCACATTTGTCAAGCAATTATCTAGTCCTTTATTTTGCAGCAGGAACATACAATTTGAGAAGAGGCAGTTCATCTTAAGTGATTTTGTAGTCGGAGTGACTCAAGGTAGCAATCTTTTTCTCTTTAAGAAAACAAAATGTCTAACTTTACCATGGAACTGATACTAAAGGCATCAGTTCCTGCTCCTCTGGTTCAGAGGGTTAAGTTTCCACCTCAGCGGGCAGAATATCAGATGGTTGACAAACAAAAAGGGGCCACCGAGCCATCTCGCGAGTCACGTACCATGCTGTGGCCTACTTAGCACTCTGGCTGTGAACACACTTGGGATGATTCTGATGATGTTTGGCTGAACAAACCTTGACAGTCGACTGGCAGTGATTAATAAGAACACTTGAACCAAAATAGTGGTTCAAAAAAAATGATTTTCTAATTAAAATGGGCATCTGGCCTCAGTCCATTTAGCTCGTGCTGAGTGCATTAGAGCAGGAAATCCAGACTGTAGCCCTCAGTCTGTTTTGCAGTCCTCAGGCTAACATACGCTGACTCTGTCTGTACTAATGTTTTGACGCTTATGTTTGCTGATGGCTGGTAGAGGCTTTGCAGAAGTTGCCTGTGTGATTGTTGCATTGATTTAAGGGTTCGGAGGTGGGGGATGGGATGATGAAGACAGAGCGGGGAAAAGAGAGTCATGCTCATTCCTATGAATGAAGAAAACAGTCAGGCTCCATTAGACAGACCTCACTGCTATGCTAGAATACCAACGAATACAACCTTGCATGGAATGTTCCACTTCTAATTTAATACTGACGTTAGCAACACAGCACCATGTGGAATTTGGGCACAACTCCGTCTCTCTCATGTTGCACCACGACCTGTTCTTCCACTCTAACTATAATGACCCACTGAGGACAGCAGTCTTTCCTCTCTAGCCATCCCTTTGTTGAGTACAGTCATGGTACAGCCCCTTTTTAAAGGCTAGTGTGCAGAGAGAAATCTTGAATTCCTTAATTACAGACCGCTTCATCTCTTAGCATTTTCATTTGCTCTCCATATGAGATTTTTTTACCCAGCACAGCCTCACTGAACTACAATATATAACTTTTGGTTTCCTAATTACCTATAAAGTCTACAACAAATCAATACACAAGCACAATTAAAAAAATATTTTTAGCCACACTCGGCTCGTCCATCACTTCAGTCCTCACTAAGATATCTCAGCAACTGTTTGGTCCCCTGACTTTTCCTCTCGCTCCACTAGGAGGCTGACATTAATAGTTTTAAGTAAAATTCAACAACTGTTGATTTAATTGTCATGGTCCAGATTGTTCCAGACATTTACGCCCCACTCAGGATGAATTGTAATAACTTTGGTGATCATCTATTTTTCATCTAGTGCCATCATTGGGTCAGATTATTAATTTGTCCAATGTTTGCCCATAATGGCATTCACATGAGCCCCATTTTTACTTTGTGTTTAGTGCTAACACATTAGGCTGAACATTGGTAAATTTTATACCTACTAAAATTGAATATGCATTAGAATGGTCCCTGTGAACCTTTTACCATGCTGCTGTTAGCTTTTAGCCCAAAGTTCTACTGTACCAGTGAGTGCATCCTCGCAGATCTGCTAACATGGCTGTAAACTCTGTCTTGTTTCATAGCATGTTGTAGGTGTGGAGCATCAGAGCTGTATGTGGGGTGTTGATACTCTCAGCATCATGTTTTGATCAGTTCAGATTACAAATTGGTGTATAAAGATGTTTTTTGTTGTGCCTCCCAGCTGTGTTTGTACTCCGATAATGTCCCCCTCTGATAATAACACTGATTTGTCTACAGATACTAGAAAACATTGAAGCCTATTTTACTCTTTAGGAGCTTCCTAAATATATCTGCAATGTAAAGTCCTTTCTCCATCCTGGCAGGAAGCATGTCGGAGGTCGACCAAATGAGTCACAATCGTGTTAGCTATATAGTTCATGTGACAGGGAGTAATTAATCTCTCACTGAGAAGCTGACCCTGCTGTCCCTGATCTCAATGCATCATCCTCGTGGCTGGATCCATAGTGTGTCAAGACCATTTCCAACATTTGTCACAGAAGAGCAGATACAGAGGCATTCACTGAGTGAGATATGAGATTAAATCACCTACGTCTGTGACTCGCGATATTCAGCCCACATACATGACATCTGATGCTTTGGGAGAATTTTCCAGGTTCCCATAACTAAAGCATGTATACAGCTGAAAACCAGCAGCAGGGACCACCCTGGCTAAAGGGGGCTATGTCACAAATGAAAGGACCTGCATGCTTCAGAGTATGAGACTCTCACACCAGTCCATAGGGTTTACCATCATCCCACCCCTTGCCACCCTATCCCACATATGTTTTTACCCATTCATTGTGATGGAAAGCCATTAGAACAACTCCAATGTGCCTTGTTGTCAGCTGAATGGCAATGCTGTCCTGACTTTAATTAGTAAAACCATGATGAAGGGCTTCTTTCAGCTCGGTATGGTTGTTAAATAAAGGAAGGGAATGTTTCTGCTCTGTTGCCAGCTGTGGATCAATGCCAAGATGCGCACAACGTCAGCTATGAGAGATGCATATGTAATATATGTAATACATTTTCAGCACCGATCTGAATAACAATTACTTAATTAATTGGATTGGCTAATGCTCTGCTTTCTGAGCGGAGTGCTTATTAAACTTGACATTCATGCTATTGCCATTAGTATACAATACAGTTAATTAATAACATTTTCAGTTTTCATTCAGAAAGTATTGATCTTGTAATAATCTGCATGAACGCTAACTGGCAGCATCACAATAAAAAATGCAATTCAAGCTCACATGTATGCGAAACAACTCCGTATTTTTATTATCTGAAACATTGCCCCTGCCCGTTGAGACACGTCAGCATTATTGAAATTAAAGCCACACATGACTTGGGCACATTACAGACCACTGAAGGTTCTCAGTATCTCATGTTCCATGTCATGTAATTTCAAACACAACATGTTGACTGTAAATGAAGGCAGAGCTCAAAGGGAGGAAGACAGTCTAGTCTTAAATCCTGTTAAACTCTCAGCTGCGGTGGGGACACGGTCTGCTTCCCTAGCCTCCCAGTGCTTTAGTGGGGAGAACTGACAGACGGGGTGGTTGAATGATTTGGGTAAATAGGATGATTTGGCACCTATTTTTTGATGAGCTGTCATTGGCAGAATATAAATACAAATGGGATTTGATTGGGCTGTTATAGCATTCGGGAGGATGGAACAGCAGCTATGTAGCCCAAAGCAACACATCCAACCCTCCTACCGTTTGCACCATGTCAATGAGTTTTCTAAACCAATTACTGTCACTCCCCATTCCCTAATATGAGTCATGCACAAGTAACAGATAGAGCTATTTGGATTGACTGTGCTATAGTATTCCCCTGATGCAGATGTTCATTTGTAGGTGTGCCACTGTTGTGGGGAATGCATTTTAAAAAGAGTTTAAGGAGCAAACTGGTTGAAAGATTCAAAGAGATGGTGACCATCTTACCCTCCCACCTCTTAGTGTAAGCAGGTCTTTACAGAGAGTTGCAAATGAAAGGATTGTTAGAGACAGTGTACAGATAAATAGCGCCTTTCTGATTTCATCTCCCATGTCACCTGAGAAAGTGTTTGCAGCCTGACTGTGGGGACTGTCTTAAAAAGGCCTTGATACAGCAAGACGGCAGGGAATAACCAGCATACACACATCAGATGTTTGTCACTGCTGTCTGTTCCGCTAATATAATACATTAGTTTGCTTTTGGGAGCCTTAAAACAGAAACCTTTATATTGTATGTTCTTGAAGACTGCTGTCCCAATAGTAATGCTTCAGCCTACTTTAATCTGTTGTTATTCTCTCTGTTATTCTCCATGGCCTCCTCCCATGGAAAGGAATTATTAGTAATTTACCCTCCCTCCTTCTGTTGCTAGAAAGCACCTTGTCGGGGCGACTGCCACAACCTTTGAGCTGTGTGTGTGTATATACTCCCTCTGAGGTGGTAGTTTGGATCCCTGGATATATCTCTGTGAATTTACAACACTACACGAGTTGATGTCTTAAAGGCCTCATGGAATCTTGCTGGTCCATGTGTGGGTTGCCATGGCTACACAGAGAGGTGAATGAGGAGCGTCTGAGCCGGTTGCCATGCTGCAGAGTTCTGTCTTCCCCTGATATATGCCAGGGAGGACAGGAAGGAGGAGGAGTGTGTGTGTATGTGTGTGTGTGGAGGGGGTAGAGGGGGTCCATGCAAAGCATTAATGTGAGTGTAGTGAGCTAGCATGACGATACGCTGCTGCACACCAATTATGACTAAGATATTCAGGAGACACAGCCTACCTCGTTTAAGGCTGAGAGTACGTGTGCAAGGTGCTTTTTCATATTTAAATCCCTTGACTGACTTAAAATATGACTAACAATAAGTTTTAGGGGATTATTAGCTCGTCTTGGTTTCACTGCTGACTGACCCAGTTTTCCTGAAAGATGGCACTGTGTTAGGGGTGGCGAGGATTTGGGGGTGGGTCATATGCTCGGTGATGCCATAAAAAATATAAATGGAAGTTGTGTGTTGTGCTACTGTTGTGGCAGTGCTGTGGTTTTTTTAAGGCTCACATATGCAGTATAAAGATGAAAGTCTTTATGCCAGATTTTCCACTGGTGAACGACTCACGTTGAAGCTGGAAAATATCAAAAGTGTTCAGTAATGTGACCGTGGAATTCATGTGTCTTGCATCATTCTTGCACTGGCTGAAAATACTCTCAAACGTTTCTCACATGAACTCTGAACCCTTGGCTCCCTTTCTCTCATGAAATTGGATGAGTTAGGGGGAGTGGTTTTTTTTCCACATGCAGACGTCTTCCTCCCAATTCTAAAATGTAATGGGGTCGAGGAGGATAAGCAACACAGGAGAGGAGCAACACTGGGATTTATGTGGTTGCTGATGGTTATGAATACTAACATGCCAGAGGATGCTGGAAATCAGTTTCATTTGAGTCATAAAGATAAACAGCATTTTCATCAGATCAACTTATTGAAATGTTTCCATTTATACCGAGGGGTACCTAGACCCTTTGATTTGATAAGAAAAGAGATAAAATACATAAAGGTATTATTATATATACAGCACATATTTCTGTTTTTAAGAGGTTTAGCACACAAATAGGAATGCATATTGACGTGATACTGATCTTTAGTAGCTTTATTATCACAACAACCAATAACCTTGCTGCTATGTTAGGCCAACTGCACAGGCTATGCCTCAGTTTCCCATTGACATAAGTCAGGTACACCTTAAGTGCAATTGAGACTGCGAGAAAAATAAGTAAGAAATGTTTCAGAAAAATCTAAATGTATACCATTTTCCAACATCCAGCTTCTGCCCCTCCAAGTTGCAGGCCACATGCAAACTTGACTGTTCCAAATGTACGGAAGAGGATTAGGGCCACTGGGAAAAAATGTATGTGAGTTCTGACTTTATTCTCAGAATTCTGACTTTTATTCTCGAAATTCTGACTTTTTTCTCAGAATTCTGACTTTATTCTCAGAATTCTGACTTTATTCTCAGAATTCTGACTTTATTCTCAGAATTCTGACTTCACAAGTCAGAATTCACACACATTTTCACCAGTGGCTCTAATCCTCTTCCGTACATTTGGTACAGTCGAGTTTGCATGTGCCCTGAAACTTGGAGTGGCAGAATTCAAAATTTAAACTTTTTTTAATTCTGAGAAAAAAGTCAGAATTCTGAGAATAAAGTCAGAATTCTGACTTTAAGCTCAGAATACTGAGAAAAAAGTCAGAATTCTGAGAATAAAGTCAGAACTCCCATACATTTTTCACCAGTGGCCCTAATCCTCTTCCGTACAAATGGAATAAGGACAATTATTAACATTAATATTATTATAAATTCTACCTTGAACTTGGAAAAGAGACCAACATCTACAATTGACAAAATCAACAATCTAGGATCCCTGTCTTTTGTGGTTGTACGTGTGCAGCCACAGACCCACCACAGCCAGTGGGTTTTCTTGTCGGTCTCAACTGGTAATTATGTGAATGAATGCTTGTCGATCACCAGCCCAGGCTTTCCAAGATTGTGAGGACATTCTTACATACAAATTCTTACATCATGCTAAAATTAAAACTAAAATCTGGTGTGATTCCTTCATTACATGATTCATTACCTCGTTACATATTCCCTATGAGAGATACTTGAACTGAATAAATAACATTGCAGGATTGTTAGCAATTGATCATTCTTCAAATGGTTAACACCTTCATAATATGTCTTCTCTACATTTTCCAATAAACACAAGCAAACCACAAGCAAGCCATGTTGTAACCGCATATTAAGTAATAATAATAATTATAATACTTTTATAGAATCCTGCATAGAGAAAGATGCATCATTCATGCTGTTTTCTGGAAGAACAGACCACACAGAGTTACTGCTGAAAGCTGTCTCTAAAGAGGTCTAAAGAGAAGTTGTTGCACTGCTTTCTATACTGTGGCTGTGCAAAGGTGCTTTTAGAAAAGTGATGCCTTTATAATAAGTCTTGTTTCTATGGTAACCAAGATGGATGTCTCTTTGTGGAAGATACTCATGTTTGTTTGGTTCAGAAAGCAGGGAAGTCGACTCTATCTACCTGTGTTGTCACTTCACAAAGGAAGGATGAGGCAAATGCAAACATAACCTGTGATCTCTTTGAAGGGTTTTGTGACAGACGCATCAAGGTGAATTCTCTGACTTTTCATGCACATGCATTATTCCATTGAACATTGCCCTTTCATGACAGCGTGCTGATCCTTTCATTAGGCTCTTGAACATTGGCACTGTATCCCACTGACTTATTAGTAGCAGGGTTGGTAGACATCAGTGCATGATGGGTGTGGCAGCAGTGCTGCTCCTAGCTAGCCTCCATTCTCTCTCTCTGTGATGTCGTCCCAGTCTCAAATAAAGGGTGAATCCCTCATGGGAACCGGTTTGCCTCGGCTGTTCAGTAGCTTCACAGCAACACTGACCCTCTTCAATGAATTATGAATGTCTCATTGGGATCCAGAAGGCTAATTAACATGTCAGACCCGAATAGAAGTGTGATATTATGGGATTATCCTTGTCCTGTGGTGCTTTATTTTATTCCAGGTTTTCTGGCTTCACCTTCCCTGCACTCATCTCATGAAATGTTGTTATCAGTTAAAAAAGAAGTGCTGCTGTACCACATATGCTGCTCTTCTTTTTTCATGTTATTTTCTGCCACGCTTCAGTGGTGGGTTAGTTAAAACAGCAATCGCCGGCTCTGTTTTTCGGTCAGGGCTGTAGCTTTGCCTGTAGTTAAGACACTCCCATGGTGCATTTGCTTGACATGTTGCATATCAGAATTCCTTTCAGCTGTACCTGTGCAGCTGAGTCTGCCTCTCACTGCTACCTAGAAGTAATTGAATTTGGGGTCTCTTGGGTAGATAGAAGAGATGTGTGGGAGGGAGACTGAGGAGGAATGAGGCAAAATGTGTGTGTGTGTGTGTGTGTGTGTGTGTGTGTGTGTGTGTGTGTGTGTGTGTGTGTGTGTGTGTGTGTGTGTGTGTGTGTGTGTGTGTGTGTGTGTGTGTGTGTGTGTGTGTGTGTGTGTGTGTGTGTGTGTGTGTGTGTGTGTGTGTGTGTGTGTGTGTGTGTGTGAGAGAAAAGAGTGGCATCTTAAACAGCTCATATATGCCTGCTGGATAGGTATTGGCTTCTCTACCTCTCATTATTAAAGTGGGAACTGTTGCATAAGCTACCATAGAGAATAGCAAACCAGAAGATTTAATCTGACTTGATTTTGGTTTCCTTTCCTCTTCAGGCATGTTTGGGCTCCTTTGAGGTTTAGCCTGGGCATCCCAACTGTTGAGCTTTTCTCTAGCTGTCCCTTTTGATAAGTTAGGCGCGGAGGTCCAGTGCTAACAGATTCAAAGCTCTGTCAGTGGTGGCCAGTGTGGGAATTCCCCTTATTAGATATCAAAGGATGTTTCCCAGGGGACGTCCACTGTCACACAAACAGTGGGGTTGGTCTGTTCTGGGCATTTCAGCTCTCAACTGCAGCAAGTGACTGCTTCAGAGGGCTTGCAGAATGGCTCCCTACCCGGGCTGTTGTCAGAGTCATAATGAATCCTTCCTGTTTTGTGTCCTTGTGAGACACAGAAGTTGAATACTGTAAGTTTGTCAACCATGTTAAGGGCTGACACATCTTTAGTTCAACTGACATACTGCAGCTCACCTCACAGTTCAAGATGATAATATTTGATGCAAAATATGATCATAGCATTACGTGGTGCAAAGATTGGATTTCTTAAGAATAATCTCATTTGTGTATACATGCATATTCAACCTAGGGCCCTATCTTGCACCCGGCGCAGCGCAAAGCCAGACGCAAGTGTCTTTGCTAGTTGAAGACCAACGCAGTTGTCAGTGTCCCATCCAGCGCCCACGTCGTTTAGATAGCAAATGCACCTGCACTGAAATGTGCACCTAAGGGTGTGCTGGTCTTACAGGGAGGTGTGTTCAGGAGCCTTATTGGCATATTGCTATCTTGAAGCAGCAGAAAGTGATTGCGCCATTTCATTGTTATTTTAACACCACTTTAAAAAAATGCGCCCAGGCTCAGCTTGCGCACACTATCCCTGTTAAACAGACAGGGACGCACAGCAGCACACAAACATGCAAAAGATAAAAAATAAAAATATTACCCTGTGAATTAGTATCATGATATGACTTTTGTAGCTTGGCACATTGCTATTATGATGGCAGACTTGCTAAGCAGGAAGGAGAGATTTTCAGGAGAAGAAACTGAGCTGTTTGCACACTTTCATTACACGCACCAGCAGATCAGTTTCTTCTGATGAAAATCTCTCCTTCGTCCGCCATCATATTAGCAATGCGGCAAGTTACAAACGCCCCTTGCTTTTAAAGGGAATGGGTGATGACCCTCGGATTGGTTGCATTTCATGCCCAAAACACACCTATGTTATAATTAAGACACCAAGTATAAAAAAATGGATTTGTGCATGCCCTAAACACACCTGCGCCAGACGCTTCACACCATGCGCTTAGGTCATTAAAATAGGGCCCATAGTCTCTTTTTCAGAGTAGTGGATGGATTGTCTAATCATCTAGTTTACACATTCAGATGGAGATACGGGTCTTGTGGTTTTAGTGTGACTCACTTGCTTTATTTCATTTAAATCCATCACACAGGAATGTTGTCTGGGAGCTCACTCACATACGCTCAGTTGACCTCCTTTTAAATGGAGAGACAGCATGTAATCATTCAGCCTAATAAAGATATATTTTGTTAGTGAAATTACACCAAAATTATTTAAGTAAAGTGATAACACTGCACAGTCAAATGTGAACCATGTGGTTTAAATCAAATTATTATTATTAGAAGAGTCAATTGTGCCAGCGTTGTGCGACTGAAAGCCTGGGTTGCACCCAGGGTTGGTTTGCTAACC
The DNA here is from genome assembly GCF_013103735.1 of Etheostoma cragini. Classification (NCBI taxonomy): domain Eukaryota; kingdom Metazoa; phylum Chordata; class Actinopteri; order Perciformes; family Percidae; genus Etheostoma; species Etheostoma cragini. Next base: position 13,941,218 of record NC_048417.1, read on the forward strand.
TCACTTGGTGAGAAGAACCCCAGGCCTGCATTTAAATCCAAAACACTTTGGGAGAAGTGCTTGTGCCTTAAACCTCTTACTCTCAGAAACACTCATGTTCACTTCTCATCTATTGTTTATGTGTTGTTAAAATAGTCAGTGTGTTGTTTGTGTCTCTGAGAACCCTTAAACCCCAGCACTCTAGAGTCAAAGAGTCCAGTGCTCACATTTCCAGAGCCAGATTTGTGTGTGTGTGTGTGTGTGTGTGTGTGTGTGTGTGTGTGTGTTTGTGTGTGTGTGTGTGTGCGTGTACGTGTGCGTGTGTGTCTTGCTAGTTGGCCACACAAATTTCATAGTAGCACATAGAGATGTTTCAGAGTGTGCTATAAAAGCCATGAACAGGGTGTGGCATTTGCACCCCCATGTGTTTTAGCCTCCAAGAACTGGTTATGGTCACAACAATTGCAACATTATTACATGGAGAAATGGAGCTAAACGTTGTGCCTCTAAGAGTAGAGCACTCATTACTCAGTAGAATGATTAAAATAAAAAGATAATTACTAACTATTTAACCTCAACCGCCTGCTTCCTTCAGCTTAAGATGACTCCTCAATATTTTTTTTCTCTCCAAGATTAGGAATCACAATTTCCCTTATGTTGCCATGGTTACTGGTCTTCCAGTGGAGAGAAATTGGTATTCTGTAGTCACTGAGACCAAAATTCCTGCTGGACCCGCTGGCCTGCAGACATGGAGCAACAGCTGCCTTTACAGAGGCTGTGCATGCTCTCGCATTTGTTTGCCGGCTTATGTTTGTGCCCTAGTTCTACACCGAACCACCTCAAATGTGAGATTTCACCTCAGGACAGCGTCCACATTTGTCACACTGTGTAGAACGAGCGCTAATGCTCAATGAGCTGTCAAAGTAACTTGACTCTCGGAACAAACTGTTCAGGTTAGTGCCTCCGATTGTCTCTGAATCCCAGTTGCATACTTCCCAATACATGTCTCTTATCACCAAGCTTATTTTGTTATCAGTGGTAACTGGTCAGTTTTGCTGTTCACATATGCCATACATTTTCAGCATCAACTCAAACAGAGGAAAAAACCTACATCAGCAAATATAGTGTAGTGAAACGTCTTGAATTGCATAGATGCCAAATGTATAACATAACTTCATGGTCTGCAGAGGAGGAATTCTGCAGACTTTGATGATCCTTCCACTAGCTACTAGTGACCACTACTGGATGGATTGTCTTGTGTGTGTATTGTGTGTTGTGTGTCATTTAAAAAATGTTGCTGTCTCACCCAGCGTGGCAAGAGACACTAATGGCGTTTTTCCATTACATGGTACCTGCTTTACCGCGGTGCCCCATCCTCTTTTTCTCCACTACAGATTTTAGTACCGCCTCATGCCCGAAGCGCACGCGGCTTGTCGTCATAGCGACGCCGCAGGGAACGGCACGTTACACACACACACACAGCGTCAAAGGTGTGTTTATTTTTGATTCTCGCAATGTGGCTGTTGCCACAGCCTGAAGACAAATTTAAGTTTCAAAAGACACAAAGGAAGAAGCAAAAAAACCACAGCTGGCTATTTAAAAATGGCGGATTTGTTCAGGACACCCGTGTCTGTCATTATCAATGCTGACGCAGTGATTAGTGCCAATTCTCTCTGACCAATCACTAGTCTGCAGATTTACACGTCACCTTTTGGTATCGCCTTAGCTCGCATGGAACCTTGACGGAGGTGATACTAAAAAAAGTACCTGTTAATAGGTACCACCACCATCATCATTATCATAACGGAAAACCAAAAAAGGCGAGTAGAGGCGAGTTGAGTAAGTTTCATGTAATGGAAAAAATACTGTATTTTTCAAGCTTTAATGACCACCAACTTTGAATTCAATGTGCATGTGTATACTTGTTATAGCAGCGGCATCACTAGTGCTTTTTTCAAACCAAGAGTGCTTTCTTGGTTGTTGACCTTAATCCTCGTTCGCAGGAAGTGCAGCCTTGGTCTGAGGCTCTTGTCTCTACATCTGCATGCTCTAAGGTCAACGATACGCTGACAGGGAAACCCCAGCACTCCCTCACACTGGCCAAGTGATAATTAGAGGTTCATTGTGAAAAGATTAAAATGCTTAATTATGATCTTTGACTTATTGATTTGTTGCTTCTGAGTGTTCCCATAGATGTTTTTTCTGCAGCTATTGACTAAATAAAATTAAAGCAAAGGATTTGCCTATATCTGATCAATTTTTATTGCTTTTAACCTCTTATATTCTTCAAAATTGGACTTATCGATGCACATTTTGCCCCAGTGGATGCCGCAGTTCACAGACTGAGAGTTTAATTTTAACAACGTCCTGCTTATTGTTATTATATATAAGCAGGAGATAAAATACATTTGTGTGTGTAAATCATGCTGATCCATGTGTGTGTTGCCATGGCTACACATTGAGGTGACTGAGGAGCGTCTGTGCCGGTTGCCATGCTGCAGAGTTCTGTCTTCCCCCGATGTGTGTGTGTGTGTGTGTGTTACTAGAATTGTTGAAGCTTTGTAAATTATAGAGTGTGGTCTAGACCTACTCCATCTGTAAAGTGTCTCAAGACTTTTATGATTTGATACTATAAATAAAATTGAATTGAACAATGTGTCTATATTTGACCAGGCTTTCGATGTAAGGTCACAACTGCTATCATCAGAACAGTAACTTGACTACATCACAGGGCAGAGGGCCTCTGGATTTGCGGCACCAACGGATAAGTAGTTTAAGGCTAATCTCGAGGAGGCCAATTCATTGGCCTCACCAGTAAAGCAGCATGTGCAGCTGTCATTACATATTACTGGTGGAGATTATGGTGAAGGAAACATGCGGCAGGACAATACCAAGAACTGACACATTCCTCCAGAGATCTGGCACCCCTGGAAAGACTCTTAAACACAAGCTCCCCAAGTCTCCTCTTCTTCACATTGAGGCTCACTCATAAAGAAGTGGAGGTCTGGTGTAAGGCGTAGAGGCAGGAAGCTGCTCTCTCCGCCTTCAAGTGTGTTGATGCCACATTCTGTTGTCTCAGAACAGCAGTTGGATTCCCACAGGGAGAAACCATGAGCAGAGTAATGTCTGTCAATATAGATTTCTTTGGCACAGACACTATGTATTTGTCTTCATTCTGCACATAATTGTTCCATCATATGTCAGTTAAACCTGTATTGAAACCAACTTGACATGAAAATAAGTTAGACTGTGAGAAAATCAAATACATTGAAGGGATAATTGAGAGATAAAAAAAAAGAAGAGAATAATCATAATAGTTTCAACCCAAATTGGGAGTGGGTGGTATGGGTATCTTTTGTGGTATTTGTAGTATGTAATGCCAAAACAATTAGTTGACTAATACTCTGCCTGAAAATTAATTGGCAGCTAATTTGATCAATTTTCAAGCAGAGATTACAATGTTTGGTTGGTTCCAGCTAATGAGTGAGCTGGTTTCTTGTCATACAAGATAGTAGGTTGACTATCTTATCTAAAAAAAATTTTGATAATGTCCCCATGGGCTTCTGGAAATTATAATGGACATGTTGCTGTTATTATTTTGTTTTATAATTATCTTTATTAGATAGCAGACCGAGACATGGACAGTGTTGGCTGCCTTGGCTATCTTAATAAACACATTATGGCAAATCTATATTTTTTTCATATATCATTTCTCCCAAGCTAGCCCTAATTGAACCCAATGTTGAATCACAGTTGCTAATCTTAATGTTTTAGTATCTAACCTCTTCAGTTTGTCGGAGCTGCTACTTCTACATCTTAATGTCTTTGAATTTGGCAAGCCAGGACATATTATTTATGTTCCTATTCATGCTTATGCCCTGTGTCTTAATGATATCCCATGTTATTACAGTGCTTTCTATTTCTGTCATCCCTCCCCCCCCCTCTCTCTCTCACTCTCACTCTCTTTCTCTGCGTTGATCTCTCCAACACACACAAACACACACACAGCAGCACATACTGTAAGCACCACAGTGATTATGTAGATCAGTGTGTCTGCTCCAATATTAGCAAGCGGCTGTTCATACAGGCAGTGTGGTATGTTAACTTATGCTTAATTAACATACCTTGGATATTAATGTTCACACAAGAATGTGTCCCATCTGTTTTGTATCTGATGAATATGTGTGGGTTTGATTTATTGGTAAAGTATACCTGGCCTGTCACTGATCTGTCTGAGACAATGCCCAGATCGCTGATTCAACAGCTGTTCCTCTGCTTCTGAAACATACTCTGACATTAATTTGAGATTTCTGATATTGTCTTACAGTCTCAGCAGTGTCACATACTTTAATTAGGCAACCAAATATTGAAACAGTTGGTTTAGAAACGTGCCCATGCAATTACAGACGCCTACAGTTCTGATGACTGTCCCTCAACCGATCTTAAATTTAGATTGTAGGGAAAGTGTCATGCTCACTGGAGACATAAATGATACTGGTGTGTACTGGCTTGGTTCACTGGGAATAGATGCAGGAAACTGGATACCTCCTCGGCTTGTGCTTTGACTTGGTAGACTTTGACAGATTGTGGATTGGATGTGGCTTTTTAAGGGTTGCTGCAGTTTTTCCAGCTTGTTATGCAGAAGACTGATGAGAACGTATGTTAGCATTTATGTCTTTCCTCATTTTCTTGATTTTGTGGTCAGTTTAAGATGAATTAGACCGATAGTATCTCAGACTAAGCTCTGCAAGTGTAAAAGTGTCACATGTAATCTTCTGTTTGCTCTACTTCCCTATCTGTGTTGTCCACTAGATAATCTCTTTGATTCAGCTCTCTGGTGTATTTTATAATACAACCATCTGTCCTGAGGGTGAAGCAAGGCCTGATCCAAATAATTAAAAATTACCCCTTCGACACATTTTGTAGTCAGACTATATCTGAAAGGCTTGTCTCTTCCTTGGCCTGACCTTATGGCAGTTTTCTCTCACAGTTAGACTTAATTAAGTACTCACAGCTGTCTCTTAGTTCTGCAGGTGGTGGTGGTTCCCTTCACACAAAAATTACACAGACACTATAGTTGCTATTCATTTTCCTTCAATTAATGTTCTACATATTTCAAAATTAGATATACTATGTCCTAAAATGTCCTTTTCTTGGTATTACAATATATTTTGTTCTGCCTTGGAGATGATCACTGATCCAGTGGCTGCAGCCACATGCATGCAAGGCTAATGAAGAGCCAATTTAATGCACAACTTAATGTTGTACTTTTAGTACAAAGTTTTAAAGGGAGCATGCTTAAGAAGCAAACATCCTTGCACAGTTTTTGGACTAATGGATGAGAAAGGATGTGTTTTGCATTCGGATTGAAAACAATATATCATGACATAACTTATAACTTAAACTGGAACTATGGAAGTTGAGTATCAATATTTTGTGGTGAATATTTGATTTTGGAACAAAAGTTGTTCAAGTCATTTAATTTTTGAATATCTTTTTGTGGTCAAACTGTAATTGCCGTTTTAAATTGTATTATTCAGCTTTTCAGTCTGCTTTTAGCTAGCTAAACCTAAGGTGTTTTTTTTCTGCCCAAATGTGAAGTGACATATCCACCCCCCCTCCTCAAGTGACAGTAATCCCGGCTCTGGAAAGGGGGGGCTGTGGAGAAAAACCAGCATGGCTCCAGAATTTGAAGCGCCCTGAAAGGGATTTAGCCAGGAAGATGAAAGAAAAAAAGGCCAATCTTTTTGGTAATTACAGCTCTCTGAAAACTCGCACTTGCCCTCTGCTTATTTTAATGATACTCCATGTTCAGCTCAGACATGATATAATTTTGTAGTGTATGTTTAACATAATACCGTCCATGACTTAATATCTGCAAGCACAGCAAAGTGTGTTGGCATGTTTGGTCGAGTCTGTGCTGCTGCTTGTTTAGTGTCTGCACCAACAATGCAAACCCACAACTGTTAGATTTGTCTTCTGATTTAGGGCGCTCTGACTAACAGCGGGAGGTCCTCGCACAAACGCACAGAGCTTTGCGCTGTTAGGTATTCAGCAGCAACACAGCCACAACAGGGCGCTTAATTATTCTTTATGCAAAATCAATATTTTCCTAGCAGCCCAGACAGGCTCTGACGAGGGCAGGCAGGCAAAGTAGGGGAACATGTCCAAAGAGAGGAGGAGGAGGAGAAGGAGATGGCTGTTGAGGGTAGCTACCTCCATTTAAGCCCCTATTGTATCCAGGGGACATATTCTCATGGTTGTCTTCTCGGGGCCTGAAGGCTGGCCTATTGTGACAGAATGATTCTGACAGCTGTGGCACTCCAATCATCACTTTTCCTTTCAATTTTGTTGTTGTAGATATTCTTCATCACCAGCTTGGAAGAAAGGAAAAAAAATAAGGGAAAACATACTTAAATTTGATACTTAAATAATGTAATTCCTCAGCATTTCTTGGAAACGTAACACTTCTTTGGATATTCTTTTACTGAGTATGGAACTAGGTTAAATGGTAAAATGATTTTCTTCAGGTGTAATTATAGTAAAGTTGTACTAATTATGAACAGGCTACTGCAAACATGGATGGACACACTTCCATATGTGCTTTGAGGGTATGCGGGTAATTTGACAGGATTATCAGCAGGTTTGCCTCCATCCACTGTTCTCTCTTTGTCAGCTTCCCGCTGTAGTCGAGTCACCCTGGAAACCTCTGCAGCACATGGCCTGAATCTCAATTAGCTTTAGCTGCCACTGACCTCTCTGTCCTACCCTTCCCTTACAGTGCACTATACACCTGCTCCACACCACAGCACATGTTAAGATGCCAACATGTGCTCTAAGGTACTTTAAATCGCATTTCTTTCTCCTTTGGCTTTATTGTGACTGAACCCCCGGGGGTACAGTCGTGCAGTCTTCACTTGTGTTTTCAATAACAGCACCAGGAGGATTCAGTGTGGTAATGGATCTGGCTTCTACTGTAACCAGTTCTGTAATCTCAACCCGGCAACGCTGAGCAGTGTTATAAGAAGAACCAAAGTTCACCTTAAAGTATCCAAAATCAATCCCGGGGCTTACCATTGCTACTACTTCACACGTGCCAAGTAGAGTTGGGCGGTATCCACATTTTTATACATTCAAACCTCCTCCCTATTTTACCGCGGTATACGGTATTACCGTGACTAATTAAAAATGATGACGTAATGCTCAGACGGCGTCACCAAAGTGTTAGCTTGTGCCTACACTGTTCAGAATCAGAATACCAAACACTAATACTGAAACACCACTCCCTTCTCATTTTGTCAGCACACCAAATGCTGACAAACTGCAGAAGTTGTGTTCTTCTTCGAGACCAGGTCACACAGTGCGTGACTTGCCATCTTCCCACCAACCGTTTAAATCTGAGCACGCGCAACTCAAATCTGCACTCGACTCAAATTGGGCAATGACAGAGTCCACCACACCAACTCGGCCAAAGACTCACGCCAAGACCAAATGGAATCCAATTTTTAAATCCCCAAAAGGCTGACTGTTTGACTTTATTAAAAATTTCTTTTTTTTTAAATCAAAAACTCCTCGTCTATTGTACTACAACCAACAAGAACCCCATATTCAACTATTCCCTTTGTTCGCTCTGTCTCTCTGGAGCCTAAAGGCATTGGCAGTCTGTTTACCACCCATGCCCCCCACACACCACGCTCCCCCAGGAGGAGTTTGGTGAGCACTGCCCGGCTTGGCTTATTGCAACTGAAGTGGACCATACCAACAACTCCTAGAAGGGAACAGTAGAGAGAGAACAAAGCTACTTTACCGCTGACCTTTATGGTTGTTGTTTTTTGTGCTGACAGGAGCTTACCAACCAGAGGTGGGGGTTGGGGAGTGGGGGTGTACCCTGGTCTACCCTGAAGTGGAAACCCAAGCAGACTTGTGTGTAGACATCACTGTCATCTTTATTTAGCCTTCTTCTGTCAGTCGGGGCATGTGGGGGTCATTGCAGCGATGTAAACATGCCTATGTCCATACCCAATAAACCCAATAAACCCTTCCTGGCCTGGGGCTGAGAGCACTGAATCAGGTTGCTCCTGTGTAAACTAGCTCCAGTGCTTTTATAGATAGAGGTCATAAAAGGGAGATTGGTGACGTTTTCTTGGTAATGCATGAGCAACCAAATGTCAGCTGCTGAGCATGATGTTTCTTTAAGACTGTAACGTTTCTGCTGGCGGGGCGGCCGCGTGACACGTATGGAAAGGGATGAGAAATCATGTGTCAGCTGCATGTCAGGGTGAAGAAGTCACAGTGTCTGCTTTGTGAGATTGTGCAGCACAGTCTTGCATTTGCAATCTATCTGGATCTGAGAAAAGTTGTTGCAGTGGAAATTTGAAAATGTTTGCATGATTGTAGTTCAGTTTTGAGTCTAAATTAGAAGGGGATAAAGTACATTTGACACAGTAAACTATCCTTTACCTTCAAATGTTTGTGAGGTGTTGATTCAACTATCTAAATGGACTTAAATTAGAAGCCAGTTCAAGGTAGAACTTTATGTTGGTTGAGAGCAGGATGGTTTGGTTTGTTGGTGGGTCGGTCGAAAGTTTGTGGAGTCTAAAATATCCCAACAACTATTGGATGGATTTCCATGAAATCTCGGCCAGAATTGATTGTTCCCCCCAGGATGAATTGTGATAACTTTAGTGATCCCATGACGTTTCATTTAATGCCATCATCTGGTAAAAATTTAAATATGTCCAATAATTACAGTTGCTTTAACGAATATTTTTATATAAACGATGAACATACTGAACATTGATTTCAAAGCTCTGCCTCACACATCTTATAGATCGGCTGTAGACCCTTAGTATTTTGACAGCTATTGGCTGTTATTACCAGTTATTAATAGTGTACTTTATTGTGTGATTTCCAATGTGTTAAGTTCACTGAAGGCACCCCGACCAGTCATTGTGGCTACATAGAATTGCATTTAGCTGCATCAGTTTAGGGTCTTTCAGGTACATTTTACTGAAATTGTACGATTTGTACATGTTCGATTGATATAGTGTTGCTGGCTTACTATTTTGTCTTACCTGGACAGTTGGATAGAACAGAGCCATCATTAATGTTTTAGTTAAACCTGTGCTTTTCCTACAAGGACAGGTCAAAATGTCTGATGTGAAAAAGGCCCATCGCTATTATCGGATTATATGTAATAGCATGAAATGATCACTATATACGTACACCACTGCACTTTTGTGTTCTTTTGATCTTGTGCTGTTTTTAGTTTTTTTGACCAGAGTTCAGTTGTGTAAGATGTTAGCATTGGACTTCAGAGACTTTAGAGTGAGAACTGTTACATAGTGTCCTCTGAGTGGCTGCGTCATAACGGCAGTCAATCTCTGTGACTTGTGCTTCATTAACGACGGCGCTCTTATTGTGTTGGCTGCGGCAAATAGCAGCACCATAACTCTGGTCCGCAACAGCTGCATTTAATCAAGTGCTGGCTCTAATCTGCCTCTGCCTTACCCATCTCTGCTTGGCTCATGGTCATTTTACATAAACAGCAGATTTATAAGGCTGGAGTTGAGAGTTCTCCAATGAGACCGAAACACTATTCAGGCTTTACTGTTTTCAGCTCGGTTTCCCCTGCTGTTCTTGCACCCTCTTCAGAGCACATTTGTCAAAATTGTTGCAGAAAACATAACACAGAGAATTCTTACAAAATTCTTGCCTGCTCTGATGGAAGGTGTGTGTGTGTGTGTGTGTGTGTGTGTGTGTGTGTGTGTGTGTGTGTGTGTGTGTGTGTGTGTGTGTGTGT
>NC_048417.1:13951149-14018338 GCF_013103735.1 Etheostoma cragini
ATGGCCCTTAAGTTTTTATTCTCTAAGCATTAAGGAACACAGGACCCCCCCCCCCTTTATTTACAGATGGAAAGAGGATGTGAAGGGAATTCTTGTAGGAGGGTGTGCCTCACTAACTCAATGTCTTATTTGTGCAAAAGTAGAGGAGAAGCTCCTTGAAACATACTCAGATGCAGCCCTGGATCATTATCCAAGCCTGCTGCTGCTACTATAAACACATTCTGTAGCTGGGATCGCTCCACACTGGTGAAAACCAGTCACGAGGAAGCCCCCATGCAGAAATACTCTCCTTGTGTGTCCCACAGAGCTCTGTGTCTCATTGGAGCGCCTAAACAGAAGACATGTTTCTGTGGAAATCCCTGACTTTTCTTTGACCTTCCATGGGAAAAATCTCGCTCCAAAGTTGTGGTGGCTTTTTGAGGTTTTTGTGTTTGTCAGAAAGGTTGGCAGTTAAGTTGGTCTTCAAAGTTTTGAATATACTGAATGTGGGGTGTGTGTAAGTCAGTGGTCAGGTAGACTGTTTATTCCATCCTGATTCTGTATCAGCCTCAAAGGCCTGCTGGTTTATCATCCGTGGCAGCAATGGCACTGAAAACACAGATCAAAAACATCTTTTTGTGGCCTACTGTGCTATTGTATGCCAGGAGGAAGGATGGGTAAGGAATTTATACACACTGAGTTGTCGTCTATTTCAATGACATCACCTTCCACAGGGTTTGGCAGGTCGACAAAGCAGGTAGTGTCTCACTGCTCATTTGTGTCAAAGTGTTATCATTGGGGTTATCCTGAAGTAAGGTTGTTCTTCCTTTAAATAACAATATAAAAGGTCACTTGAATTGAATCGCTGAGAACGAAAGTTCAGATTAAAAATAGGAATGTTTACTTTACAGGCAAGTGTTGTTTTAACCAGTATTTGTTTCTTGGTCTTGTTCACAGCAAAAAGCCTCGGGCAAGGTGCTAGTTGACCTGGTGTGCTCCCACATGAACCTCATTGAGGGCGACTACTTTGGTTTGGAGTTTCAGAACCATCAAAAGATGATGGTAAGGATGAAAATTAAACGAAAATATTGCCTATTCCTATATATCTCAGAATTGCTATTGCTTAAAACCAGCTACTTAGTGATGACTTTTTTAATTTTTTCTCCCCACAGGTTTGGTTAGACCATATCAAGCCCATTATCAAGCAGCTCAGACGTAAGTGTTTCTAAATGATTTGCTTGATTTTTGACTGTGTCTTTCTACTGTTTTTTATCTGGAGAAAATTGCCATAAAATCAGTTAAGAGCAACTATACAGTTTTGTATTTTATGTAACCAAGCAAAGTCTAATCAGAGACCTACACTCAGTGGTCAGTTTGTTAGGTACATGAAGCTAATGCAGTCCTGCAATAAACCTACCTTCAGGAAGTTTATAATGTTTAGTTTAAGTTTGGATCCATTTTAAGAGAGGTTTTGATTTGACTTCATGGTTATTTTGGAGGATGGATGCAGTAGTTTTATCTAGCTACACCTAATAAACAACTGAGTGCATTTTGTTCAAGATTCCTCTGTCCCACACAGGACCGAAGCACACAATCCTGAGGTTTGCTGTGAAGTTCTTTCCCCCAGACCATGCCCAGCTACTGGAGGAGCTAACTAGGTGAGCTCCTTTCCACATAATTTAACTCCGTTTATGTCTATCCTTGAGTTCGCATTGAAATGTGCATTTATTTACGTTTTGTTTTGCTGTGAGTGCGATTGAAACATGTTCTCCAGTTCCCAGAAGATTTATTCCCCCTAGCTGTGCACTTTCACCATGGCTGCCATGTTTCTGATTTAGCTCTTTAGAGAGGAGATAATGACTTTCTTGTTTTGGTTTCCTCGTTGTGGAGCATGTTTTAACATCAGAGTGGATAAATAATAGTTCAATCAATCACAATCAATAAAAGTAATGACACTCTGACAATTCTGTATTTGTTCTTTTAAGCTTGGTTAAGACCTCACCTTTTTTATTAAAAAGCATATTTGAGATGTTTTTTTCCTGCCAAACCAGGCTCTCCTCAATCTTAAGGTCGGACCACATAGCGATTAATTAGGTACATTGATGAAAATCGTAACGCTATCTAAGGACTTCTGACTTTTGGGTGTGCAGGGGTCTATTCATTTTAATTATAATTTTAAAAATGACCTAATGTTCATTAATTAACTTATGACTATATATTTAATTAAAACTCTATTGGTTTCCACTCTGAATTGCATCCAAAAGAAACAGCGCTGTAGTCAGTGAATCTTCGATAAATGACTTCATTTGACTTATTCATTACTGAAAAGTGCACCTGGGCCAATTGTTTTTGGAAGACTTTGGGTTAAATTAAAAGAGCCAGGGTATATTATATTTAATTAGAAATGTAGTTACAGCATCTCCCTTGGATGTCCTGTTTGAATTCAGCAGTTTGTGGTGTTTCTAATTGAGTTTCGTTTGATCTTGCTCCAGTTCTGGAATCCACCACATCTACTCTATTGAATCTGTGAAATTGGTTTGTGTTTGTGTCCAGGTACCTGTTTGCCCTCCAGATCAAACAGGATGTTTCCTGTGGACGCCTGACCTGCAATGACACCAGTGCCGCGCTGATGGTCTCCCATATTATTCAGTGTAAGTTCCTCTTGGCTGTTTTCTCATTTAGCTAAAAAGACCAAAGAGTCGACTGAACAGATAACAGTCTTTGAAGACACATTTTCCAAACAGAGCTTATCATCGAACATTGTCATATACGTAGCACACTGTGCACCATTGCAAATTGATTATCTGTGTGTTGCTATGGATACCTTTCAGTCAGATGCCTGAATATAATCTTGCAAGACTGCTTTAGAACAACCTCTAAATTTTCATAACCTGAAATTTACAGTCTACCAAAAGGGACCAAAAACAACATGCATGATGATGGAGATGATTGTGCCCACATGCACAGTAGATATGCAAAAGATTTAAATCTGTATCACAAGAATGTTACAGAAGTAAAAATGTTGTGGGAATAGAGCTCAGAGAATCTGTGGCAAGGAGCATTTAGGCTATTCTGGAGACTTACTGAGATTGTTTCCTTGTTGATTGTTTTTTTCTAATTTGTTATCTTCATTATATCTATAATAACATGATTTGTTTTTTTCCTTTCTCCTCCCCAACTTTCCAGCTGAGATTGGGGACTTTGAGGAGAGCCAGTGCCGGTCACACCTCCTCAACAACAATTACATCCCAGATCAAATGCCCCTGATTGATAAGATCATGGAGTTTCATTCAAAGAATATGTGAGTTTCTAGAACAAGGGTACTGTGTGATGTGTGATTTCTTTGATCCAGTAACTGTTTATTTTCAGCGCCGTTCTTAAGGTCACTGAAACCAGGGCTGAACAGCAATTACTCTCTTCACCCATGAACAGGATCAGTTGTTTTAGAACTTGTGCATGTCCAGCGGGGAACTTTATTATACAGTTGACGCATTCAGAAAACCAACTATCGACTGAATGTATTCTTTCTCAAGAGAGCTCTGTTTAGTTATGTATTATACATCAACTTAGAAAAGATAGTCTTTGTAAGTGTTTTTACAGCATTGGCAAGATATGAATATGAGTTTCTCTACTGCTCTCTATCAACAAATGGCTGCATTGGTTCTGAAAAAATACTAAAATATTTCTTAAACTCACCCAATGACGCACATAGCTAGAGTGAGCTGGGTTAGTAGGTTAAAAACACGCATTTTTAAAGTCTATTCTCACATGTCTAATGCATAGTGTTTATGTTGAAGTATCAGCCTCAGTTTTAAGAGTGGTATACTGCTTGGAGTATTACTGGAAACATTCCAGATCTTTTCCCACCATCCTTCCTCAAAATGTCCTCATCAGTGCACATATTTGATTCCAAGCTTTGCCAACACTTGCCTCACCTCTATGTTACAGCGGGCCACGCCAGAGGTGGACACACAGTGGGTGGCTGCTACGTGAAAGGGGCTCCATTTAGATGTGACGGCTCTATTTCAGTTGCCCTTGTTTTCAAAAAAGTCTTTTTCATTTGGAAACTGTAATTGCAGTTTTTTTGGCTGGGTGCCATGCTGAGTTAAATCTCTGATTAAGCACCACACAGGAAACAGGAAAGCTTATCCACTGATAAGAATTAAATAAGTTAGTATTTGCAACCCCTCCCCCGACCTTCCACCACCACTCCAAAAACTCAAATAAACATTAGAAACCTGGATCCACTCAGACTTGTTCTTTCCACCTCAATTAGTGAGACACACAGCAGGACGATAAGCCATAATTTAATTTATTTGTCAAAAAATTTGCTATTGGATAATTAATGCTACCTTTTGCACTTGTTCTATAACCTGGAAGTAAGATTAGCTCTTTTAATTTCGTTGTGTCTTTATTGCACTCCCTACTCTCATCTATTTCTTAAAACACATACTTTCGCATTACTTTTGCAAATATATAGATTTAAGTATAAGGTCACTGTCATTCTATACATTTTTCATAATGTCAAAACTTTCTTGTGAAAAGCTGGGCACTGTAGGTTTTAGCCAATGTGTCAAAAACAAAATTAAATGGTGCATTTGTTAAAAACGATTTTCAGCTGCGGATTAATACACATTTAGTGCTATGTGGAGTATTTCCAGCAGTAGGACGATGTATATAAATAACTCAAATAAACTACAGTGGTTTGTGTGTTTTTAGTAGTTTTTGTACAGCTATGAACGTATATGGCACAGTTAATAAGTATGAGTAATAAAGATAAGTTATGTCAGGCTGTGACTGCAAAGTCAGCTTTATATAAAATATCCCCAGCCTCATGCTTTAACTCATTATTGTTGTCTTTTGTGTTGCTAGCGGGCAAACACCAGCAGAATCAGACCATCAGTTATTAGAAGTGGCGCGCAGGTTGGAGATGTATGGGATTCGCCTCCACCCTGCCAAAGATCGAGAGGGCATGAGGCTCAGCCTGGCTGTGGCGCACACTGGTGTCCTGGTCTTTCAGGTAAGTCGCACAAGTTTGTAGGTACCCCAAGTGGGGTGCGTGTGCGTGTGCGCGTGCGCGTGCGCGTGTGTGTGTGACTGTGTGGGCCATGTTTAGCTACATTTGTGGGGACCAAACGCTGTGGATACAGTATACTTATGGGGACCTGACAGCTTTGTGGGGACAAAAGGCTGGTCCCCATAACGTGAAAGGGCTTTTGGAGGAATAAGACTTGGTTTTAGGAGTAGGGTTAGAGTTAGGTTATGGTTAGGGATAAGGTTAGGCATATAGGTTTGATGGTTAAGGTTAGGGTAAGGGGCTAGGGAATGCATTATGTCAATGACTGGTCCCCACAAAGATAGCCAGACGTGTGTGTGTGTGTGTGTGTGTGTGTGTGTGTGTGTGTGTGTGTGTGTGTGTGTGTGTGTGTGTGTGTATATTTTTTTTTTTCTAAAGCTTAAGGTATAACGTTTATTTCTCATCACTGCAGGGACACACAAAGATTAATGCCTTCAACTGGTCTAAAGTGCGCAAACTGAGCTTCAAGAGGAAACGTTTCCTCATCAAGCTGAGACCAGATCTAAATGTAAGTTATGTCAGTGAGTGTGTAAAATACAAATCCCATCAGTGTTTGTTGGTGTGCACGTTTTATATGTCCCCCAGAGTTCATATCAGGACACTCTTGAGTTTCTGATGGGCAGCCGAGACTGCTGCAAAGTCTTCTGGAAGATCTGTGTCGAATACCACGCCTTCTTCCGCCTCTTTGAGGAACCTAAGCCCAAGCCCAAGCCGGTGATCTTCACACGAGGCTCCTCCTTCAGATTTAGGTGAGTTTGCATCATAAAGCTGCTCTCTGACTCTTGGTAGTGCAGTAACACAGCAGCGTCTCCCCATCACTTCTACAGCTCTGCAAGAATAGCTCATTATTATCTCATTATTATCTCTATCTTATTTGTCTCTGTAGCGGTCGCACACAGAAGCAGGTGATTGATTATGTGAGAGAGTCTGAGTTTAAAAAGATCCCGTTTGAAAGGTAAAGCCTGCAAACACTTTTGACATATTGGTATAGGCAAAGGTGCTCAGAGTTTATAATGCTGACCTTCAACATCCTGTCTGACAGGAAACACAGTCGGGTCCAACACAACATCCGCCTGTCACCGTTGCCTTCTCCACGCCCCCATGAAGTGCCAACAGAAGTGAGTTTTTTTTGTGCATTTACAGCGGACAATCATCTCCAGATCACCATCACAAGCCTCTTAGTTACACACCAAAAGCCTCAATTGTACCTTGTCAAGGTTTCATACAAACCACTACTTTATTGAACTTTTCTCACCAAAAACATACATTTTTTAATCATTTTAATATTGTATTATTTTTATTTAATCTGCATTGTTCAATACATCACGCTCGTGACTTTTATGTAGCTTGATGACATTTTTTATAATCGTATCCTGTACATATTAGTTTGTCATTCAGAAATAACTTTCTATATTAATTTTACTGCTGCCTATTAGGTTTCAAGTGGATAGTTGAGGACAGTACCCAAACTAGGAGATAACCCCCTTAGCTTTGTTTCATTTTATTTTATTCATGAATCCCCCTCTGGTCCTGTTTCTATGTGACTTTTCTTAATGCTTTGTTACCTGTTTATAATACTGAGTCAATTTATAAAGGTTGAAACAACAATGCTTAGATTATTGGTTAAAACTTTTTTTCTTTACTGCAGAAATGTATTTGCAGTATTTATGTTCAATATGTTAGTATATAAAATGAAACATTTTAAAGCAAGGTTTGATCAAAACGCAGTGTGCGTTATAGGATAGTGCCTAAGTCTGCTAAGGCACACAAAGAAACTGGTGTTAAACCACCTGTTTCCTTCTAATCACTGCACCTTTAGTCCTTGGACCCCAGTACACCTACTTGCAGTTCTAGTTTACACCCAATGTTTACATTAGCTAGAAATCTTCTTTTTTCCTGTCTTTGAGAGGAGTGCTAAATTTATTGGCACATTACAGCGACTGTCGATCGGCCAAACTGACAAGACTTTGTATTCTGCAACCCCAAGCACATATGCTTGTACATGTGTATCCTCTGCACATGCTAGTAGAGCACAAAAAAAAAACTCACGGCCCCACAGGTGGTCAAGAAACTCAACAGGCTACCTTCAAGTCAGACAGAATTAACTATAAGTGTTAGTAATCAAATCAAACATAGTCATGATTAAAATTATACTCCTAAAATTATTTGTATTCTCTGCCTGTGTCTCTGTCTGTCAGAGTGGTGCTCCTGGGGACAGTGTAGACTCTCCCTCTCAGCGCTGTTGGAAGGAGTCGGTGTTGGTGAGTGCAGAAGACCACTCGGCCTCGAGGACAACAAGGGCCAGCCCGTCTCAACAGAGAAACGGCCTCGGGGACAGAACGGGGTCTGTGTCCAGGACCGAGGAGACAAGATGTTCAACACAACGGACCCACCCAGAACATCTGAGTACAGGTCCAGCATCTCAGGCTGCTAAAGGCGGCAGCTTTTCCATCCCCTTTATTGACTGCAGTAATGTAGATAGTGAATATAACCAGGCTATAAGGTTGAATCACAGATATAGGGAGCAGCCTATGCTCCGTCATGGGTCTGGCTCTGGGAACGTAAATGGGGATTTGCAGGCCCAGCAGGTCCAGCAGGACCAGTTTGTTGGTAGGATGCTATACAGTGAGTCCCCTGCCTCCTCTAAGCAATCATTCAACATGAGCCATGAGATAGACAAGTCTTTCAAGCATTCATACCAAAAGGTTGACCAGAAACCTGTTCATAGCACTAAGGCAGACCTCAGTGCCCATATCAGAGAGAGGCACAGCAGCAGCCCTCTCACAGCCCCACATATGGGTTCAAGGAGTGGCATCACTAGTCCTGCCATGGACAATCGTCAATCTAGCTCTGTCGGTTACACTGAGCAGAACGGCTTTGGCTCTGCTCCCCCTCACTTTGAAGAGGGCAGATACTCCTCCGTCCCAAACCGCTCTCCTCGTTTACATAAACTCCACAAAGTGCGTCACCGCTCTGAGGCAGTCCCCAACCAGGGAACATCATCCTTAGGGCATAAATCACATCCTGTCCTGTCTCGGGCTGAACGTATGGCTGCTCTCGAGCGCCGCATGGTGGCTAATGGTCTCTCAGTAGCAGGCAGATCCAGCGACAGTCCAGGGCTGAAACGCCTAGGGCCCGCTGGTGTCACACATGTGGGACCAGTTCACATAAATGACTGCTCCACCACCAGTGGTTCAGAGTCCAGTGAGTCAGAGGTGGAGACTAGCGAGGGAAACTGCAGCAGCCACATAATGGCTGGTACTCCGTTGGAGGATAACTCCACTTCCCCTTTACCCCGGAACAAGTTTTCCTTTGGCAGCCTCCAGCTGGACGAGGAAGCAGATGAGGATGGGTGCAATGCCTTCAGTGATGACGAGGGCGGACAGATTTTCAGCTGTTAGTGCACAGAGAGCTTCAAACCATCTCCGCAGGAGAGTTTAAACGGTTTAGTTTGGGTCCAGATGGTGTAAGAAAAGCAGGGTTCAATGAGTGACAGGTTTTTTGTCAGAGGACGACTCAAATCTCCACACTCCAGGTTCCCAGTAGTCTTCTTAGGGGGCTTTCACACCTGAAAGTCCAAACCAAGGTCCGGACCAAGTTTCCTGTTTTTGCATTTGAATTGGTAAGTTTTTCCAACTGACTGCTGCTCTCCCCTACTGCCGCGGCTCTTGTTTTGTTGTGTTGTTGGGAGGCAAGAAACAGGAACTTTATTGCTGCAGCATTTATTCAGAGAACAACTGAAACCTACACTGTACATTTAACACCACTTTACAAGTAAACTGCTGATTTATTCTCTTCTCGGATAGCCGACAGCTGTCTCCTCTGACCGCATTCACCGTCACATTCTCATGTAGGCCTACACACTAAGCACTGAGCTATTCCTTTAAGGAACTTCCCTGGTCTTATAACATGAATATAGCCTGCCAGAGCTTCCTGTATTGGCTCTAAAAGTCCGAACCATCCGAAAAATGCTTTCACACTAGAAACAAACCGGACAATGGTTCAGCATGATCCGGACCGAGACTACCTCTTTTGGTTGGACCAAAATTGGGCTGTTTGGTCCAGACCGTGGTCTGGGGGAGGTTTCACACCCGTTACTTTGGTTCGGATCAAACTGAAAAGTCCGGACCGAACAAGGTAGGTGTGAAAGCAGAACCTACTAGAAGCACTTTTTGAGCCCAGCATCAGTCTCTCTTTCACCGGGCGGCTGTTTCCATTTCCGACATTTCGAGAAGGAAAGAATCTGTTCAGTGTTTTTCATGTTTGTTGAATAGAGGAGATTTTTCAGCCTCCCAGTTTTCTGATTGCTTTAGTATGCCCCTTCAGAAATATGCAAGTGCCATATTAGGATTTAGTACTGAATATCTACTACTTATTTAAAAAAACAAACAGAGATAACAGTTTGAAATGTAAATGTTAGTTTCAAATGATCAACAGACAACTTGTTCTTGCAGATGCACTTTTTTCTCACATTCTTTGCATTCATTGGATGTTTAGAACAAAGTCTACAACAATGTGAGTTGTTCAGTGTCTATGTCTCAGTTGCCTTATGACTTCCCGTAGGGAAATGCACATATCATTTCATTATTGTCATATTATTATTGGCATTTCTATTTTCTAATAGATTGATAAAATTCTTAAAATGTACAGTATTCTGCATTACACACTTTGTTCTCATTATATTTTGATTGTGGAGTCCTAAAAGATATGTGGATGTATAACTGTGGCAGTAATTGTCGACTTCATAGATATTTCTTGGGAATAATCCTGCTGTCTTGGTTGATTTATTGAAACTTTTGATGCTGCATCTGGCTTGTGATTTCTGTGAGAGTAGAAAGTTATGTCTGAAGTGTTTGGTGTCAGAGTGGAAACTAATTAATATGCTGCAAATACCAATTTAAACACCTGACTGGTATTCAGTATTGTTTATGTTTACAGTACCTTCTGCTGAATTGAAACATTACATTTTGTTCACAAAGGTGGTAGGATTTAACAGGAAAAACACCAACGAAATTAAATATAAGATCACAATCTCTTTGTATATATTGTACAATAACGTTAGAAAGCAGTGGTTGGTCAGGCTGACGTGACGGTAAATGTCTGTTACAGTGGTAGTTAAGCCACTCCACAACAGTTTACAGATCTCATGCTCACTATTGACATCCCCCTCCGCACTCGACTCATGCTTGAGTATCTCTGGTAGTAATTTGGTGTCAAGCTAGCCTTTCAACAGCTATGGTGGCGTCAAAATCTTTCAAAGTTCTCAATCTTCTTAACAAAATGGCACTGCACTTTTATTTTTGTGGTCACCTTTCCAGATTTTTTTTTTGCACTTCTGCCCACTTTATTTGTGTTGTTTGAGAAAGTGAAGGTTTTTATATCACATTTCTGTTCTTTCTTTATTTCTTTTTCCAATTTAAGCACTTGTCTGCCAGCACGAAACTTTCATGTATTTTTTGTTTTTGTTGTTTTTCCTGCAACTGCATGTAAACCTGTTTTGTTACTTGCTACAGTCAGTGTGGTGGAACAAGGCGAGATTACCAGTATCTGGGATGCCTTCTCTGCAGTGATCCAGCTAACGGATAATTATTCCAGAGCAGATAGAACGTCAGGTTGAGGATGACCAAAGCTTTGGGATTGTTCAGTAAAATAGAAACAGGTTCTAGTAACAGTGCATGTGTGCACTGTATGTGAAACCCAGGGCAACATATTAAAGCACCGAGTCTCTGGGCTCATTCATCACTGTCGACTGCATTTGCAGACATCTTTAGCATGTCAGGCAGCATAGTGAGATTTTGTGTTTTTTATTTGTATGTGTGAAGCTGGATATCTATTCTTTATTAGCCTTTTAAATAACAAATGGGTTGGGATTTCAAAAGTATTTCATATTTCAACATTATCAGTGTTTCATTCCCAATTCTTCAACATGGACATGACAACATTACAACTACAACGGGCATCCAATAGCCAGCAACAAAAGTTCCCTGTTTGAGTCTACCCGGGGACCTTTGTTGCACAAAGGTCGTACACCACTCTTTCTCCCCTTGTTTCCTTTGTGTCTCTCCACTATCTTCTATCCAATAAAGGCAACAAAAAACAAAAATATTTTGCTGTCATGCACATGTACAATATATGAAAAAATTGAAAATTACCTGGCAGTGTGTCGGCAGATTGTTTTGTTTTGTGCAGATTATCGTTTAACAGTATCTGCAACTACTTGGCCGTGCATGTGCCTCCTGATTTCTACCATTATTAATAGTTTCAAAGCTGTTGCATGGCATAGATTAGTCCAGCATTACGACAGAGAGCACATGTTTATTTGTTGAGATCCCTGGATCACTGCAGTTTGAGTACCCCTTCCTGGTGCACAAAGATCTCCCATAGACCTGGAATGACATTCTGCTGCACAAAGACAAATAGAAAATACCAGTCTGTGAATTTGGTCCAAACTATTAAACATGTTCTGTTGGTGTGTCTTAAAGTCCCAGGTCTGTGGGCGAGACTTGTGTGTTTTTCAACCGCTTGTGTCCTTCAGGCTGCGTTTCCAATGCATGCTGCGCTAAACCAGGACTGAAGCATTGTGCATGTCATGCTGTTCTGCCCTGTCTGCTCTCTGCATGTACTGAATGTTTTGTACTATACAGTGCAGGTAGTGCTCTCAGTCACTTCACTGTCATTTTCTAGTTAAGTATAACAGACTGTAATAGGTGATGTTAGAGGAGATTTTAAGACTAGGAAATCATGCAATATGATTAGGGACTGACTTTTGAAACAGCGTCTTACAGTTTGTTTTTGTTTATTTACAGCTCACTGTGTCACTACTACAAGTTAATTGATGTAAAACTTGTTTTCGTGGACTGAATAATACATAGTTTTCTTCATTACCAACTGACTTTTTCAGTACATCAATAACAAAATCACAAAAGTGTTGGGCAAAAAGGCTGTTTATTTTAACATTCATGAAGTTCTGCTTTATATCTAATGTTAGGTAAGGTCTAAAGGACTGCAGGAATTCACAATTCTTTTACCCTCCATTCTCTCATTTACTCACTCTAGACGCTCCCCTGGCTTTGACCATTTTCTGCTGCTTTTCACAAGATTTAAATTAATTTAACAATGTATATATGTTCTTTTAGAGTTAATAAAGATGACCTTCATGAAGTGAGGTTTTTCTGAATCTTCTTTTTGAGACCCCGGTTAGTGTCATGTGTATGTCGGTGTATATAATGTAGTTTCTTACCGCTCTACTTTGTGGCAGTATTGTAGATGTACACTGTGGTTTCCACTCCTTCCCTCCATAGAGTTTATAGTAAATCCTTCCCAGAGGTGTAAGTGTAGGTGTGTGTAGGTGTGTGTGCGCGTGTGTGTGATCACTGTTGTGTTTGTGTCGACACACCAGAGGACAGCAAAGAGCAACTAACACATAGTAAGTAAGCTCTGTGAACATGGTCAGTATAGATGATACTAAGTAAGCTGTTCCTCTTAATCATCTTGTGGTATGTGCCTCAGCTCGCATATTGATTGACGTTGCACGAAGACAGCCGGAGCTGTCTGGAATTTAGTGTGAGTCATGGCTGATATTTTCTGAAGAGGCAGAAGACTCTGATCAAACTTTGATTGTAAATACTTTAGTTAGGTATAGCCTGCATATTCTCCCAATGGGTGGTGAGTCCATATTTAGTCTACAAATGTGTGTAAATAATGAAAAAAGTCCAAGGTGACATGTTCAGTTGTCTTGTTATGTCCGACGGTCCAACATCCAAAGAAATTCATTTACAATAATATATATGTAAGAGACAAATCTGCAAGTCCTCACACCTAAGGAGCTGGAACCATAGAAAGTTTGTAGCTTTTACTTAACAAATGACGTAAAGAATGATTGGATTTTCACAAAAGTGGCTTTTTAAGGTGTCTACTTTTCTGTGACTTGTTATATCCCTGTCTTCATATAAAATCTTAGTGTGCCAAACCCCTCCAATCTGAGACTTGAAGTGAATCTAAAAGCTAAGAATATAACCGATTTCCTGTTGTTGTTTTTTACGTCTGTATTTGAATAACTCACTTTTTTATTTTCTTCCCTCACTTTGCTTGCTGACCCCCGTGCAGCAGTGGTGTTCAACAGCCCGCACCTGTCTGCATCCTCTGGTCACTCCCATGGCATGGTCAATGGTCAGAAGTCACTGGAGCTGTGTAGTCACAATCCCAACGGCCGACAACCTTCCCCCCTCACCAGCCCTCTACTAAACGATGCCGGCAGCATTCGCACCGACGATGAAGACGAAGTTCGGAGGAAGGTTTGTGATTTAATAGTTCAGCTTCTGTTGATAAAGGCAGCAATAAGTCACTCCAGTAAGTTGCTTTGTTGTATGTTTTTACTAAACCGGTTCTTCAAAGCTACTGTCACACACTGAAAATAGCAGTGGACCCAGATTACCTGTCCTAAATAACTCCACAGGGACCAAAGCTGAGTAAGTTTTCTCAGAGAAATGGGTTAGCCAGGCAATACACTAGCTGGACTTGCTCATAGTTGGATAGTTAATTTGTTCTTCCTCACAGTCTCCTGTCTGTTGGGATGTATTTGCAGAGGTTCCCAACAGATCGGGCCTACTTCATCGCCAAGGAGCTGTTGACCACAGAAAGGACGTATCTGAAGGACCTAGAGGTGGTGACTGTGGTAAGAAAAAAAGAAAATCCACTCGCCAACACGCTGCTGCCCTGTTTGTTTTCTCCTGCCCCGTCCTCTGGGAAGAAAACATTGATTATTTCGGTTAGCTTCTCCATTGCAGAGCATCCGCCAAAACACAGAGTCGGGCAATGACACATGGATATTTTGGCAGATGCAGTTTAATTTTTTATTCCCCACACCAGTGCTTTGAAATTCATTTATCCGTCTCACTCAAGGCTGTGAATACTAAACTGTGTGTTTAAAGCGATAGATGGATTTAGCTGCATGTTCTCTTTGCATGGGACTGCCCATTTAAGTCTGTTCCTGTTAGATTTCACGGCTGGGTACAAGCATATGGACACCGTTTCATTGGTGCATTGTGCAGTATGTTAAAGAAAAGGCAGCAGACAACAGGATATTAAACATCCTTCAACAGCAAAGGAGGAGGATGTTCTCAAGAGGCCGTACTGAAGCACTGCTGTTGTCGGATTCGGCACACGCATATAGAGAAAGTGCATTCATTCTTTTCACTGGTGTTTTTTAAATCTGCTGCTTTTTCCGTCTTGTAATTTGCAGAGAAGCCTTTTACACATCTCATAAATATTTGGGTTGGCTTGTGTCTTCATTCCTTTTACAGCTGTGCGTTTGTGCTGTCTCTCTTCCCATACACTGGTTGGTGCTGCTGTTTTTGGTGAAGTCATCCACACAACAGCTGGCGCTACTTCTCAGGCCCTTCTAGAACATTCACTTTTCCTGAAACCCACTTCCCTTTCCCATCACGTCAGTTAAATAAAGCTATTTCATGCCCGCTGCGGTCAAACACACAAACATGCAACGCTTGACTTCAATCTGACTAAATGGAATGATAGTGTTAGAACTGATTGGCTATTGATTCCTTTATTCATTCTCAGGTAGTTAAATGATTTAAGGGACATCACAAGACAAAGGTGCAACAGCAGAAACACAGATGAAGGTCTTTTGGTAGTATCCAGGGAAAATCTGCATTATCAAATGATCTTGAAGGGTCTTTGCTTATGTGAAACTTTCTCTTTACAAGCTTGTGACCAGATAATCAAGACTTGACCTGATGTCATCGAGAGATAACCATTGTAGTGTCTTTTAATATTTTTTGTTTACATTTGTTGAATCTCTGTTACATCCATGTGCACCAAGCCTCCCATGCATGCACACCGAGACATTTTTGTCTATAAGTAGGAGACATTTAGTTGTTATCTTTTGAAATGAAAGATATTTGCACATGCATATAAGTTGGATTTTAAAGTGAGGGACAAGGAAAAGATGTCATTTTAAGAATTATTGCCTGTGTTATTATAAACATATTAGATACAAAGGATTTTTTACAGCAGAGTATCTTTAATAGATGAGATGCCTTAATGTAATCTAAATAAAAATAGTATCTTGGTTCATGCCACATTTTCTTTCTTAAACTTGTGTGTATTTATGATCCCAGTCTTTCCAGAATGCTGTAGGCCAAGATGAGGCAACTCCAGAGTCTCTGAAGAACACTGTCCTCTCCACCTTCGAGCCACTGCACAAGTTCCACACAGGATTTCTCAGGGAGGTGGAGCAGAGGCTGGCTCTATGGTGAGACATATTTTACTCCATAAAAAGTGGAACCTGTAGGGTTAAAAACATGTCCAATAATGTGGTGGTTCAGTTTTAGCCCTATTTATCACAATTTCTTAATAAGGTGTATTGGCATTTGGTCTAAGAGGGCGACCCAGTCCCTTCAGATGACCCGAGGAGCTGTCATCTCCATGGCAACAGTCGTGCTGCACCACGGCCGGCCTTTTCTTGCCTGTGGGTTTCTGCTGTCTGATCTCCTTAATGATGTGTGCTTTATCTAACACACACACACACACACACACACACACACACACACACACACATACACACACACACACACACACAGACACAGACACAGACAAGACATGCAGGCAGTCATGCATGAAGCCTGTTAGCTTGTCAGAATTTATGACCATTAAGTGCCGACATTAAATATTTTGTTATTTCAAAGTCTCTTTTGGCTAGTCATTGTTAGAATTTTAGATTAAAACTGTAAGTGATGTCACAGTCAACCCAGCTGATACAGACCACACTCAAAGTGTATATGCAAATTATCCAGGACTGCACAAGTCTCTTTTTTAGTTTTGCATACTCCAATATTATGGTGGACATGTACCTTTGTTGTTGTGACAATGATTAGAAAGCTTTCATAGATTAGGAAGGATGTGTTTTACCAACTAGATAGGTTTCCCTAAACCGATTGCTAAAACGCTGTACCAAAATAATAAATATTCTGAGTGACTCCACTAGTGGCAGCCCATTACTCCTGCACCCTGTGTTGGAGAAAACACACTTAAGGGAGACATCTGCTGGTAGTTCTCAAAGTTTAAAGAGCCCTTTCCAACTTGAGTGGAATTTTACTTGCATAAACTGAAGCTCATCTGAATAATCTATGAGTTTTAAGCGCTTTGGCATAGTAAATTAATACTCTGTTTACGAATGGCTCTATGATATTTTAGAGAAAACCCATCTTGCTCATGTTTATCCGCTTTAGGGAAGGACGCTCTAATGCACACATAAAAGGAGACTACCAGCGCATTGGAGATGTCATGCTGAAGAACCTTCAAGGCTTGAAGGTGAGGTGGCACTCTATCAAATATCTGTAATAACAGTAATGAATTAATACTCATTTATGCATGCCATGTTCCAACTTTGCCCAAAGCCCCTGACAGCAAACCTGCATAAACAGACTGAAGTTATGTTGGAGCTGGAGAAGGCGTGCAGGGCATCTCGCAAGTTGGAGGGTCTATGCAGGGACTTTGAGCTTCAAAAGGTCTGCTACGTCCCTCTCAATGTCTTCATTCTGCGGCCTCTGCACCGCCTCAGTCACTACAAGCAGATCCTGGAGCGCCTTTGCAAACACTACCCAGCTACTCATGTGGATTTCAGGGACTGCAGAGGTACAACGTTCAGTGTTTATAGTGGCACATTTAGATCTTCTGCTGCTGTAGAATAATCTTAACAGTCTATGTCCAATAATCCCCTATTTGTGGTTGGTCTGTAGCTGCTCTGGCAGATGTGTCTGAGGTGGCAGAGCAGCTACAGGGAAGCCTAAGCAAGATGGAGAACTTCCAGAAGCTTCTGGAGCTGAAAAAGGATCTGATTGGTGTCGACAATCTTGTTGTTCCTGGCAGGGTAAGTTTAAAGCAGAAAAAGAATGCACTGAGAAATATTTGTAATTCTCTACTGACATCCTGTGCAGTATGAGTCTAATAAATGATTTTGTTTTTTTACGTTCTCAGGAGTTTATCCGGTTAGGCTGCCTCAGCAAACTGTCTGGAAAAGGCCTACAGCAACGAATGTTTTTCTTGGTAACACCCACTTTCTTTTTAGATTAGGTCACATCACTAATCAAATTATTTAGGGGAGGGATTGCAATGGGAAAATAATCATGCTTCTAGCTTTTCTAGTTGTACATCATTCACATGGTGTTGGCAGATGTAGCGCAACGCCAAAGGTTTATTTAGGGGAAAAACATACCACGTTTCTCAGAATTTTGGTTTTACACATGTTTGTCTTTGTTGGAAATATATCTTTGATAAACAAGGGTTAAAACCATGCAGAAGTGTGCAAGTGTGGTGCAGACTTGGGCTTGAGAATAAATTATATTCAAGCTTTTCTTTGTAGTCGTTATGACAAGTTGTTTGTGTTTACTTTGGATTATTTATTGGATTATATACGTCCAGAAAACAAATTTGGTTTGAAAGATTGTTCATTGACCACTTTCTCTCTGCCTGCCTCTATGGCCATAGTTCAACGACGTCATTTTGTACACAAGTCGAGGGATGACAGCCACCAATCAGTTCAAAATCCATGGCCAGCTGCCGCTCCATGGCATGACAGTAAGTGCTGTTTCTCTCAATTGAACTCAAAGTGCTTCAAACGACTGTCACTGATTTGTCAGTACTGCAAAGAAGCCGCCTCAAACAGCTGAACTGCAGCTCTTTCCCCCGCTCCAACACACACACACAAACAGTTACACACTTTCAGGAAAACTACACATGTCCTTCTCTATCACTTTCCTTTCATCTTCCCTCCCTCTGTCTCTCTCTTTATTTCTATTTTGGTCCTTGCTGTCCTAGATACCGTTGCTCTCTAATGTTTTTTCTGTGTCTCTGCGTTCTTATTCCAGATCAGAGAGAGTGAAGATGAGTGGGGTGTGCCGCACGCCTTCACATTGGTTGGACAGCAGCAGTCGGTGGTGGTGGCAGCAAGGTAAGAACAGCAGTCGTCAGTGCACAGACACCTTGTACCTGGACCTAAAATTAACCCAAAGTGGCTGTGTGTGGCACTCCTTCTTCTAGAGTGTGGAATGATTTCATTGTTGAGACATTAGAGCATTGTTACATGAACAATCATCCGATGCAGTTGAACTTTTTGAGAAAAACAAAGACACACATTATCAGCAATTGCAAAATGTCCACGGAGAATTTGATTTAAAATCCTGTTCTTGTCACTTTAGAGCATCAGTTTTTATTTTACTCACTAAAATCTCCAGCTGTCGTCCTCCAGAGGAAAGATAAGAGGGAATTGATAAAAAAAGGTTGATATGCTCATCAAGGTCGCTTCCAAATAATTACCTAGCGATCATAGCAATTAAGCTTCTCTTCACATTTTTTATCTTTGCATCTTTTGTATCTTTATCTGTAATAACAGTTTTTATTACAGAAAAAATAATCACAATTTGTAATTAGGTTTGAGGTAATAATTGAATCTATATATTTAATATTTAAATACTTTCCCAAAAAGATGCTGAAATTGAGCATCAATCAATGATAAGGTGGTAATGGAATTACTTAATGAAGATGAAAAGACAATATGTATCGTAGAGTGTGAGAGTGTGATAGTGATATTAATATAGCAATGTACACCTTCTATCCAATGTTCCAGTGTCAATCAAATCCATTAACCAATTAATAATGCGTTAGCCGCTTATTTGATAGAAAGATATATATGCAGGGATATAATTTAATAAAACATTGCCAATGATTTGCCTTGATAAAAAAGAAAGAGAGAGACAACCATTCTCCTACCAACATTTTGCTGATCCAGTTTCCATGAATAAGCAGATGGTGTCTTAGTGTCTTTTTAAGGGATAATTTGGCAGGAGACCTTGACTAACATGGATCCAACTTGTGACTTTCTTGTTTACTGGACTATTTCTAACCACCCGGCCTTCCTGCTGTGACTAATGATGGGACACGCTGAGCACTTTATCCATTTGTGTGTTTTTCACTCAAGTTCACTGATGGAGAAGGAGAAGTGGATGGAGGACCTACAGGTGGCAATAGAGATGGCAAAAACCAGCAATGGGCATTCATCTGAACTTCTGACCAGCAATCTGACAGAGAGCAGTAAGTTACTGCCTAAACATACAGTCGCATATACAATGAATACTTGAAAAATAAACAATGGATATACAATAACTGTCAGACAATACACTTTTAAGTAAAAACCCCGTAGGCTGAAATAAAACCCGTGATTCACAAGACTACGTTTGATTTGTAAATGATCTGACATTGTCTGTGCTTAAGCACCCTTCTCACCCCCACCTCCCCACTCATTGTCTAGCAGTAACAACCTCCAACTTTCCCAGAATGCCCTGAGGACTCCTCGGCAGAGGCGGAGTCTGAGGACGACATAACAGCATCGCACACCTCGCTGGAAAGGCCCTCCCCTCACCGTGGTAACACCATGGTGCACGTGTGCTGGCATAGGAACACCAGTGTGTCCATGGTGGATTTTAGCATAGCTGTGGAGGTACCGGCCAAACCTCAGCACTCAACCTCAGACCTGCCTCTCCCCTTCTGCTTCACTGTTTTCTTTCTCTGTGTCTGAGTGTGCTGTATCTTAATTCACTTTGATTATCTCTTAGGGGGAACAGTATCCTCCTGCGCTGCACTCCGTCGTCCAACTATTTACTTCTTACATACTCTTGCTATTAGGAGCTAAAGAGCTGAAATTATTTTAAGGCTCATTGTTTTCATTGTTTATTTTTCAAAACAAAAATTCAAGATACTGAAGAGACATAACAGTTAGATGTAAATCTGTTTAAAGGGGCTTAAACACAATAGTTATGTCTGCATTGAGTGTTAATCACCATAATGCACTGTGTGTGTGTTGTTAAGGTCTAATGAGTGCATTTCCTTCTGCATTAAACATTTGCCAAGTCGAAAAATTTGCAAACCTTCTATAAGTGGGTTTTTTGGTCACTTGTTTGGAGCAAAAACATGTTTTAAAGATAACACGGACATGTCATTACCTTTAAGGTTTAGAATTCTCTGTAGCGTCCTCACTACAGGTGACCACTTTTGCATAAATATCAATTGTAGACGTTTATTAAATATTTCACAACATCCATTGGTTACATCCATGTTTGCTTGCTAGCAACCTCTTTCCTCTTCACTGCTTTTGTTGAGACATTACCACCACCAGCTATGGATTAGTGGAATAGTGTGAAATCAATAGCATGATTCGAATTGCGACGGGAAACCTCACCCGGCCCGGACACGGAAAGGATTGACAGGTTGATAGCTTTTTCTAGATAACTCTAGAGATAACTCTGCGTGCACACATATGCATGTGAATCCTCATACACTTGCCCTGTACAGACAAAACAAGAAAAGAACATGGTGCCTTTTAAACTCATCTGCTCCTGAAAATGATGAGCCTTACACATTTTTACCAATTTAGTTGAGCTATTTTGTATCAAATCAATGTTTAAGTTCTTATGTAAGCTGTTTATTTGCTCTATTTAAAATCCCAGTGAGGATACTGTTCCCCTCTCACTGTTTTGGCTAACAGTAGCCTGCGTGAAGCCCTTATCCAAACTCAAAACTGTGGCTTTCCCGTGTGGTTCTGTCCTTTTTCTCCTCCACTGGCACTTGAAGTCTCTGATCGTCTATAAATAGAGAGAGAGCAGTACCTAGATGTGCTAAACATCCTCATCACACACCACCAGAACGGATCCTGTTTTGCTCTGATCTAGTTCTGCTCTTCCTCTCTAGTTGTAATAACGTACTCTTCACAGCTTTGCCTAGACACACTGTTGTCGGCCTTCGTGTTTATCCCTGCCACTGCATGCCTGTGTTTCACCTACTCAGCCTCTGTGTTTCTGTCCTTCCCTCCCTGTCTGTTTTTTCTCTCTTTTCCCCATGCATCTGTGCGTTCCTCCATGGTAGAGGACCCTAGTCCAATCAATGAGACTAAGGCCCCCCTGGTGGGGCCCCCCAGTGGCCAGGGACCAGTGCCTCTGTCTGTTATCTGCTGGTACCGTGTTCAGAGCCTCTCCTTTAGTGAATCCTGCAGGAGTCTAGAGGTAAAGGAGCCAGGCAGACAGGAGAGGCCCTGTGGATGTGTTTACTTGCACTTTGCCATAGAAAAAGTCCTAAAGACCTTTTGTAGAAATAGCATAGAAGTTGCTGTACATTACTATGTTACTCAGTGACACATTAATTGGTTTTACAGGAGCTAAAGATCAAAAAGGAAATTCACAATAGAAGCACTATCACATAATGTAATGTAATGTAAACTTTTCAACTCAGTGCCTGTTTTATAATTATTTTAAACTATTAAAGTTTTTTTTTAAAGTAAAGCAAAAGTATATTTATACTTAGTTTGGCTGTACAAAATGCGCATAAAGGAAGCTGACCATATTCTATGTTTTTGTTATTGTCAACAAATGCCATGAAATTACTAAAACCAAAGTATAAGTCCGCCTCTAAATACTCTGAATTCCTTACTCTGTCTGCACAACTCAGACCAAACCCCATGGGTTTCTACTGAAGACACATTTTTAAAATCAGGTCACAAATTTTTAATTAAATTTTAATAAAAGATTACCTAATTTCCTAAAACAGCTGGGCACTGTGGTTCTCAGCAAATGTTTCTCAAACGGGAGTACATTTTAGCATTTTTAGGGGACTATATTCAGCAGTGGATAAACTCACATTTGGTACTGTAGTAAGTATTTACAGCAGCATTAAAATAAATAGTAGTACACATGTTCATTGTAATAAAGGAGCATGTCAGCCACTGCAACAGTGTGGCTCATTAATGTGTTTTTTGTTTTGTTTTAGTTATTGGACAATAATGAGTTACATGTCCCAGAGGAATATCCTATCAGGCTTTCGAGGCTCAGTCCACTTTTGATTTTGGGCTTTTTATGGCTATTTGTTAACAATAAGAAAAATCAGATATATCACCAGACATGCCTATATCCTTTACTTTTATTAATCCTTTTCCCACATTTATAGTCAAAAATCTGAGCACACTAGTAGTTGTTTTATAATGGGTAGGAATTTACATAGTTTTAGATGTAAAACTTGTTGTGTTTCGTCTTTGTAGAATCAGCTGTCTGGAAATTTACTGAGGAAGTTCAAGAACAGCAACGGCTGGCAGAAGCTCTGGGTTGTCTTCACCAACTTCAGTCTGTTTTTCTACAAGTCTCACCAGGTGATGAACATTTGCTCTCAACTCTTGTTTGTCCAGCAAACATATCACAGCCTCTCTCACATTCATTCCCCTCCTCACTTTGTTGTGTTTACCCTCCTCTGGGCTTAAAGACATCACATCTCTGTGTAGAATGTCAGATATGTATGCCATGATAGAGGTTAACAGGCTTTGCCATGCAGTTTTTTTTTCATCTCACTTCTTCCCCCAGAAAGTTGTCTGTTTATATTTTCACAAGCAAGTTTGATTTTCAATCAAAAATTGCATCAATACAAAACCAATTTTTTATACTTAAAAAAGAAAGCCATAACAGTTGTACACAAAACTACTTATCAAAAACCAATGACTCCACTGTTTAAGGCTCTAAAGAGATTTTAAAATTTCACAAATCATGTATAAGGCCAAGGAAGTTGTTCAGAACGTCAATATGACATTAAAGAAATCTGCATGTTAAAGATACAAAAGTTCAGGACTGATGTAAAAGATTTTTATACTGCATTTATGTTCAAGGGGATGAATAACAGTTGTAATGATGAACTGAACCTTTGTAGTAATTTTAGCAAAAATGTTTTAATAAGCCAAAAAAAAAAATGCCAGGTATGATGTCATGTCATGATCAGAAGGACATGTTTAGTATGCAGGGGTGTAGGGTTAGGGTAAAGGTTTGTCTGATGTTACCTTTTGACATCAAACAGATGGTGTTGTGTAAAGGTGTAGGAATAATCTGTAGCTTCAGCCTACACCTATTCTTACTTAAGTACTTGTACTTAAGTATATTCATTTTATGCTATTTTATATTTATAGTCCACTAAAATTTTTTAAGTTTTAGTGGATATTTTACAGAAAAGCAAGTATTTGAAGATATTTTTAAATAAATGAATATGCAAAACCTTTTTTCTTTTATAAATTTATCTTGTGACCCACTTAAGGGACTCGACCCCTAGGTTGGGAACCACTGGGCTAAAACAGCTAACTGTAAATAAAGAAGTTATAACTAGCTCCTGTTAAAACACCTAAAACCGTGAAATGCTGCTTGTTTTTGATACTAGGCCAGCAGCTTTATCTATAAAGCAGATTTCAGCAACAAGGCAAATAAAACTGCTTTACATGTATTACGGTATTTCGATGCCTTGTACCTGTACATGTGTAATGACAATAAAGTTATCTATCTATCGGTTTAAATCAAATAATGTCATGTATGAAAATATATCAGTCACAGGGGCAGAGTACTTTCACTTTTGATACTTCAAGTATATTTTGCTGATAATACTTTATAATACATTACTGTTACTTAAATTAGGTTTTAAATGCAGGACCTTTGCTTGTAGTACAGTATTTGGGGGTTTTAAATTGGGGTTTTATCATTTTACTTAAATAAAGGCTCTGAATACTTTGTACATTGCTGACTATGTTGCATGGCTTTCTGCTGTCCAGTTTTGTCAGGAACAATCGATCTGTTTTTTGTTTTTTTTATCCCAAATTGTTTGTGTAATTATTGACATTATTGACCAATAACTTATTTCCTCAGGATGATTATCCACTAGCCAGCCTTCCTCTTCTGGGTTACTCAGTCACCATCCCCTCAGAGTGTGAAAACATCCACAAGGACTACGTCTTCAAACTGCATTTCAAGTCCCACATCTACTATTTCCGATCGGAGAGTGAATACACTTTTGAGAGGTACGGAGGGAAATCATCCAGATTCACATTTATTATGTATATATTTGTATGTATATGTTTTGCTGGGTCCTAAATGTCAGTGGACTGATAAAAAATAAAAAAGTATTAATCTGCACACAGGTGGATGGAGGTCATCCGCAGTGCCACGGTCCCCTACAGCGGGGCTCGTGTCCTGAACAACAAAGATTCTCATCCTCACTGAGTTGGCTCACCTTGTTTCAACACGTCGTCCGCCTTTGGGTGGCATCTGCCCTTCCTGTTCCCCTAGACTCTATTCTTTTCTTTTCTACACATAACTAGGACATTTGTACATGTGTCCATGCACATTTGGTGCTTTTTAATGCTTAATGGTGACATGTCCGCTGGTTTAGACTGCATCAGAGACTACATTTTTTGGCATTTTTACTCTCAACTCTGAAACCTCTTTTTAAGGATGTCATTTTCTACTGTTTTCTACTGGTCTGAACCACTTCCTATCTTTCTGGTTTTACATTTTGTCATTGGTTGTTTTTTACAGCAGGAACATGTTAACATAGAGATTCAGCATTATTTCTTAGATGGTTAAACTATCACTGCATTGGCCTCCGTTTTTTGTCAACTTTTTCATCTTATTGATAACTGCTGCTTCAAAAATGTCCTGCAACTTCAGTGCCAAACTGGTTTATATCAATATCCTGGACTTTTTAATGCTATTTTGTAACATTGGAGATGAGGAGTGTCTCCTTATACTGGTGTACCATGACATTTTAAATCATCTTAAAACAGACCAACCCTTTAATAGTCAATGCTCTGTCCACACCTGGCCCAGCAACATGTGTTCTTGTTAAAAAAAGAACACATTGTTGCAAGAATATGTCTCAGACTGTTTTGCTTCTTTTTTGAATCAACTAAAGTTCCCCTTCAACTGTATGAGAAAATGAATCTCACTTGTTCATAATCCTTATTATGAAAACTGTTTTGAAAGCTTTAAAGATGATGTGTTAAACAAAATAGAAACTTTCAGTTCCAACCACTGTTGCCCTCACTGAACTAGGCTGCCTCCTGTATACGGATACCAGATCTTTTTATGGGTCTAAATGAATGGAAATATGCATTTGAGAAGGTTTTGCAGTGAGCAAATGAAATGGAAAACCTCCGTTCTGTTTAGAATTGCAGCGTTTTCAGACAACAGAGAGCTCGTTGGAAATGAAAGCAATAAAACAAACTTATTTAAACCTAGATTTGTGTTTGTGTGTTTAAAGCTTAACGGGTTGGTGGGATGTTTTAATCAAGAGAATATGTTAAGTTCATGCACAGCCAGGCAGCTCTTCAGTGTGTTTACAGCTGTGACCTACAGAGGGCATCATTGATCAAGCCTTTTGGTAGAGTCTAACCATAACCACAGGGCCTGTATATTAGTGAATAGTAATATGAGCAATAGAAAGCAAAGCCTTGTTTGGTTCTGAACATGAGTGTACCTACTATAATAATTCATGCATTTATGAATTCTTCTAAATCTGCATTTAGCTCTTTGTGACAACAAGAAGCCAGTGCCTGTACCAGCATGCGAAAACAAAAAGCGAACATTATAAAAGAAAATTACGATATATAGGCCTAATTAATATCTACCAGGATTTTATATCCTAGATAATAGCAATAGAGAGTGTAGCCAGGACTGTATGTGTACACTGGTGTTTCTAAAAGTGTCATTTTGGACTCTGAGTGTGTGGAGATGTAGTTCATTGGAGCAAATTATTTACTTCTCTTTCTACCTCTTCCTTCTTACAGCACCACTTGAAATAAACTCATTAAAATAATTATAATTAAAAGATTGTGTCCATCTAATATTAGAAAGCTATTTCCATTAGTACCAATCGCAGTTTTGATGTTAAACAATGACAACTTTGACAAAATTTGAATCTCTAAGAAAATCAAGAATTCAAAGAAGCTTATTATGGCCATATTGACACAGCAGCCTTTAGCTAAAGAACACAGTACAACAGGTGAACATAAACATACAGTTTTCAGTTATAATGACACCGGCGTCGCAGTCCAAAGTCCAGGTCCTGCAGCTCACACAGACACAGCCACTAGGGGGCCGGCCTTTAAACCGGTAAGGGGCGGAGTCTGCTGAGGAGACAACCAGATTATACACCTCCTGTCTGGCAATAGACGGCCAATGAAACACTTCTCAAGAGGATCCTGTGTTATGACAACAAAAACTCCGATGGAAGAAGGGAGCGCGCCGGAATAATGCAGCACGCGTTGACTTTTAAAAGCGAAAAGTATGCGAGCGAGAGGTGGGAGTGAATCAGCAGCTCCACCACAACATGACCCAGCTTCAAACTCGTGGTGCTTCCTAGGGCGGATCGGAGAAACGGATACACCGGCAATGGTTTTTGTAAAACCAAAAGCTCGCTAGTAGACCTTTGATTAAACGGTTATTGATGCAAAGTGGTGCGCAACGATGGCTACTCCAATGCATCCGGAGACCAGGAGATTTACGCGGGGTCTAGGTAAACCTGGCACCGCGGCTGAACTTAGGCAAAGTGTCTCTGAGGTGGTGCGGACGTCCGTGCTGGTTGTAAGTACACACCTTAACTCCCCTCCTCCTTCTTAATACCACCTCGGTCCGTGTCATCATGTCTTTTTATACCTTTGTTGACCTGCGAGTCAACTGCTTTTACTCACATGTTAAGCAAAAAGCCAGCTTGCTTTAGATCAGCTGGGTGGCACACGAGCTTTAGTGAGGGAAAATTGCAAGTTCTGTTAAGGCGTGTGTGAACATGGTTGACAAATGTGTAAAAGATAGATTTTAGGTGAATCAATAAGGGTGTGTGTATGTATGACAAAGAGATGGATAAAGGTAGGGGTGGATTTTGTAATGAACAGGTGGACTTTTGCGTATAGCACACTATAAAAAAGTGCATACAATACAGATATGCTTGTAGTTTATACAGAACATTTATTTGAGCGTTGCTAAATTGCCCCAAATTGCCTGAAATCATGCACTTTCATTCATCCTCACCCAGCTGACTTTGGATCAGCTGGGTGCAGGCTTACTGGGTGACTACAGGTCATACATAACCCTGACCTACAAATGTGAGAAAGAGATAGGTAGAGAGTGACTTACAGTGGGGGAATAGAGAAATTGTGTACAATTTCAGGAGGACTCTCGCACTAGCCTATCTACCTTTCTTTGCGAGTTATAACACATTCTCTTCACTTTGAGAGCTGAAAGCCACAATGTTCTTGAGAAACTTCACTTCCAGACTCCCTTCTTCCATTTGTTCTTAGTGTCTTTTTTCCTGGAGAGTCTGTAACAATCAGTGCCTGATCAAGGTGTTTTGTACTTGTTGTCAACGAGGGCATTAGTTTCATTAAGATAACATAATACTTCTTCACAAGGGAAACCATATGGCTTCCATTTCATGCCTCAGACACCTGAAGTGTCCAGTGACAGTGACATAATGTTGAATTTGACCGTCCACTTTGGAACATCTGGGTGATGAGGACCTGCAGTATACCTTGTCAGTATCACTTTTCCACAGAGCTCAGGAAGAAAAAGGACTCGTCCCCATTGTGTCCGAGTGTGTTGGGTGTTTGGTGCTCCGTCTGATTGTTCCAGCTTTCCTGGTAGAAGTTGCTAGGTAACTGAAACGGACACCGTCCAGGCTTTCTGTCAGGGCAATGGAATCCTGAGTCAGGATCCCAGAAATCCAACCACACCTTCATATTATTTATTCATTCTCACTCTGGTGCACTGCCAGAGACGCTTGAGGGAGGAGAGCGAGAACGTATTGGATAGAAGAATGCATGTTGGGAAATCAAGATGTTTTAGGAGGACTGAGCTAACTTGTAGGAAATCTGTGTTAATCTTTTGGTTTTGTGTTAGCATCAGCAGTTCATTTGTTAATAATAGACTTGTTTGCAGATATGTGCAGGGGCGGATTTAAAAACTTTTGAATAACTTTTGAATAAAAGACTGAGGTACACTTTTAGAGTACAGTCATTTTGCTTTTTTTCATGTCAATTTGCATCTCTTGTGGTCGTTTGCATCTAGTAATTTTGCATCCCCTTGTAGTTGTTTGATTTACTTTACGAGAGAAATGTTATCTTACTTCCTACAGGGGTTCTAGTCCAGGGACACTGAGTCTGTACCTGGGAGGCCGGTTTAGTAACTTCCATCATAGTAATAAATGAACTACCTGTTTCCTTCTGACTCTGGTAGTTTGGGCACCAAGGGGTTCCAATCTAATTTCAGGTGGGGGGCCTTGCCAACCATGGCTTTGCCTTATGCCTCCCCCCCCCCCCCCCCCCCC
Organism: Etheostoma cragini; assembly: GCF_013103735.1. Classification (NCBI taxonomy): domain Eukaryota; kingdom Metazoa; phylum Chordata; class Actinopteri; order Perciformes; family Percidae; genus Etheostoma; species Etheostoma cragini. The sequence goes on from NC_048417.1 coordinate 13,979,390, forward strand.
CCCCCCCCCCCCCCCCCCCGGATATGTGAGCTGTAGAAGGGATTGTTTTGCTGTATTGTTAAGTTCAAGTGTTTGCTGATGCTTCTCTGTGGGACAAGAATGTGACTGTACACAGGACCGCTGTTCACGCAACTTGCAATTAATTCCTCCATGAAACATGTAAATACCTCAGCAGGAATAGAGGGATCTGTTCCAGGAAGATAAAGAGGGGATTGTAGCTGTTGTCACCCATTCTGATGGTTGTTTAATTTTTCTGTCCTTTTTAAACTCCAAGAAACACATAATTTAGATAATGACATACAGTATAGTACACACATGCCTAGTGGTCACGCAGCAATTTCTCAACTCTGTTTTGGAATCAAGTGCACTGTACAGCTCTCTTTCTCTCACAACAATTTGTGCATTTTCGTGAAAGCACACACTGACCAGAGCCTCTTTGTTTATTGTTGGGAGTGGAGAGCAGCAGAGAGACTTGTAATAGGCCAGAGCTCTCAGCTGAGCCATCCTTCTGTTTCTCCTAACTTTCTGGGTTAGGGTTAGAGTTAGAGTTAGAGTTAGAGTTAGAGTTAGGGCATTCTGAGAACACTATTAGCTCCGTAATGGCTGTCACCAGCTTTTCATTTTTTGTGCTGGTGTTGCATTTTGATACAACACAGGAAGTCTTTTCCAACTTTGCTTTTGTGTAAATGTAAAACAGAAATGATCAAGTGTGAAGCCTAGAGTTTTTTGCGGGTTTTGTCTGCAGCACTATACAGCATGAACATGTCATTTATGTATCGACTGATGGGTATATAACAAATCAATGGCAGTTGGAAATGTTTAGTTAGTGCATTACAGTGTATGAAACAGCTGGGGGGCTGTTGTGTAACTGTAATCAATAGTCCTAACTGCCTGCCACCTAATGGTGATATACTCAGATCCTCAGTGTTGCTGCAATAAGCCTGACCCGAGGGAGCTGGATGCCAGATGGGTGTCATTATGTAGGAGTGATGACATTAGCCCATGGCCAGTACACACACAACTGACTCACTGTGCAACCAGAAGGGGAAAGTGGAGGTCTCATATGGGCTGCAGAAAAGAACATGAAAATATTGTCAACATAGACAAACTATCAGTAGAGTGCACATGTTGCTACTTAACCTCACTGTTGGCTCCAAAGTTTGTGGAGAAAGTCCCATTTGCAAGCGAAATGGCTTTACAAGCTTCTCTGTGCCTCCTTTGGGATATTTTGTGCCAATGGACAATTTAGATGATTCTTAATCTGCTTGGTAGGTGGACAATCAATTCCTGCCTTGTGATAGGTTGTGGTTGTTTACTGTGGTGGTTTACTTTCACTCACGTAAACTTGAGTGAAAGTAAACTACATCAACAAGCAGAGTTCATTCATCTTCCCTTCATGCATACATTCACATCTACTTTGGTCAGCCCTCTTGATCTAATCTAACCTAAAATCTTCTGCTTTTTTGCTTTTTGCTTTTTCAAGGTTTTGTAAATTCTCCCAAGTTGTGGAAATCCCAGGATTACCTTGAGTGGGTGTGTGTACTCTGTGTGTTTTTTAGTAAGTGTCCCAGGGACTTTTTTTCAACTTTTAGTTTTGACAGAACATATTCCTTCCTTGATCGCACGCAGAGTTGAAGTCATGTCCCCTCACATAGTGCAGTCGGATTTGTTAGTTATGCCACACATGAAATATGTGCTTAGTAGATTGATCCGAGGTCTACAAAAACTGCAAAGAGAAAAACTAATTTCTGCTTTCATATATGCTGGTAGGTGGTTTGTGTCGTGTCTTATGCTGCCAGTCAGACGATTGTCAGTGTTGTGTGAGGCTTCAGCAGCTTGACCTCACTCTGTATTCCTCTATCTGTGTCTGTAAGGCCTGTTGGTATCAGACTAAAACGGTGCAGAAGCTTTGTAACTGGGATGGTGAATGGTACTCTACAAGAACAAAACCAGTGGGGGGAGAGATGGGAGAGCAGATGAGTTCTCTGAATCAGTCAATAATACATGAGGCTGCTCTAGTAACCAATGCACTCTCTCTGTCTCTCTCTCTCTCTCTCTCTCTCCCCCCCCCCCCCCCCCCCCCCCCCCCCCCCCCCCCCCCCTACTCTTCTATGTTGTGAATTAGACAAGCCCATAGGCCCACCTATAGCAAAAACTTGTACAGTCTAATGAAACCATCTATAAAGTTCAGTTTTTGTTGAAACTGTTTTTAGAGCGGGAATGATTGAACATCATGATTATTTTGAAAGGCTGCAGTTTGTGGTGCTGTTAATGTTAAATTGTATCGAGTTATACTGACAGGTAAACTATATAACACGTGACAGGTGGATGGAGTAACGTGGCTACAGTTCCCTCTTGGCATCTGAAGAGACATGACATAGGGCCGCTGCTTTTCCATCTGTCAGCTGTTTAGTTATATAGTTTAGTAATTACGCACAATTGTCTTTAAATATTTTCAAGTTAATGTGCTGAATGTGTAACGTACAGTAACTGGAATGGAAACATTTAAACTCCACAAGAACCAGATATAAGCAATGTAGTGATGCATTTCAAGCAACTTGAGAAATAAAACTCACCCATCAAACTTACTATAAAATGTGTCTGGGTATGGTTTTTGGCAGTTGTGGTCATAATCTAAACCAGATTTGTCACTCGGGGCTCTTGCAGTCAGAGTGGGAAGGTTAAGAGAATTCCTTAACTGAGCACACACAGGTTGAGATAATATAAAGCACTTTGTCAAAAACTGAAAGGATTACTTTCATCCAGCCTTGACAGCCCCTGGTTAGTCCACATTGAGTACCGCAGTAGCAAAGCCAACTCAAATGATCCGATGGCCAGACAGACAGAATTTGTTCCAGTGCAAATGAAAACAAATGATTAAATATCATGGACATGAGTTGCACAGGCTTATCTCTTTGGGACAGCTGATTTATTTTACAACCCTGTCATTGGGCCAGAATGTATTTAACCATGTGTCAAAATAACTGTTAAATATGAATTTTGAGCAAAGATAGAATCCCAAGATTTGCTTTGTGGTCAGATTACATGATATGTTGGCATTTCACTTATATAGCTGTGCTTGGGTAGCAGTATAGATGATAGTTGACTTGAATTTTTCTCAGAACAGAGAAAAGTTCATTGTCACTTTTGACACCACCAAGTCTCCAAAATCATTCCAGCCTGCCTGAAAAGGAAATGCCCATGACTTCCTGTCCTTCATCTTCTTGTGGGAGCAGCAGAGGCCTTTCTTTTACTAGATAGAGCAGGTTTCCTGTGGCTGTAATTGGGTTGACCAGAAGTTTTAGGCAAGGCTCACTGTTAAACCGCCCACTCTGTCTGAGTGTTTTGCCTGATAGAGCAGAGCTGTTTTGGAGGAGGTTACCATAACAGAGTGGCAGCCTGCATAGGAGCCTGGCCAGTGGGTGTTTTCCCATAAACAAGTGCATGGCAGTCTGGGACTTGTTTTATACTCTTCTCTTAAGAACATATATTTCTTTAATCTAACTGTATATAATTCATAAATAAAGGCTTTTTGATGTGTGGAAATTTGTTTTGAATACTTGGATGCTACCCCTGTTTATCTATCTATCTATCTATCTCTCTTTCTCTCTCTCTAACACATTTTACAAATGGGTAATAGTGTGGAATAATAAATATTGTAGATGGTCGATGTTATGGAATCCTTTTAACGCTGCTTTGTAACAGTCTAAATATCTCTATACATTTACAACACATCAATCTGAATAAAACTTCCGTTTACATCCTGCTTTGGAGCCATGATTGCAGCACATTATCATCAATAGCTTAGCAGTCAAGTGTAGAGGAGTAATGCTTTTTTCCATCCTTGAGGCCATTAAGGTTGCTATTTTTGAGTCAGCAGGACACACACCTAATTGCAGCTGTGGAGGACGTACTGAGCCACAACTCTTTTGGCTTTCTTATTCACCTATGATTAGTATGTTGTTAATCCAGTTTGCCTTTGTCTGTAAACTGATAACAACTTGTCTGTGATCTAATTAAGATTGGAGTGAAGGAAATAGAGATTGCCATTTATGTGTTGGACAAAAGACTGTCATGACATTTGGTACAAACATTCATGTTCCCCACAGGAATTGTAATAACTTTGGTTTGAATTACATTTTTTTTAATGCTTCTCGTGTTTTCTGCCAGGCTTGACATTTTTTAAGTCAGTTAAATTTGATCAAATTTTGGGAAGCTAACTCCGAAGGAAAACCAGAGAACTGTGTAAGTCACTATGGTTTGGGCACAGTGCAAAGCCATTATTTCCAGGCTTTGCACTGCGTGCATTGCTTTTTGAGTGTGAAAAAACTGCAGTCTTGTTTTTAGCTGTTGAATAGGTTATATCAAATGCTTAACCTAAAGCTATCCATCTGCATAAAAATATGTTTTTATAAGAACAACCTTTGGAATCTAGACCCAGGTTATTCTAATGAGACTGATACCCAGCCTCTCCACATCAGAGCATGGCAAAGCCCATCAGCCCCAAGCTGCGTCCAACAGTCACATGAATGGTGCCACTACAAACAGGTCTTTACATGGCCAGCCCACACAAGAGCAAGTGAATGAGAAAAATATATCAAGCGTAGGTGGATTCTGCCCTGCCTGACACCACTGATTTATAAACTTTGGCCCACCAGGGTATTAGCCAACGGGTAAAACTGGTCAAGCATAAAGTTCCAAAGGGCAAAATCATTCTCTGAACACGTGCACCATCCTACAGATTAAGCTCATGGAATTATGCCCTGAAAACCACTATAGCACTCCTGAACGGAGACGGAACAACACATCCATGTTGGCTGATGGAGAAATGTCTAGAAAAAGCACTAATAACTAATGACTAGCACATTTCCTTTTAAGTCCTTGTGAGGTGCATTTATTCTCCAAGGCTCCTTTATTTGTAAATGTAATGTTTCCCTCCCATCCTTTACTGCAACTGACCATTAACTTGTAATTGTCGGAACACGGCTGTTACCATGACAGACGAGATTGGAGGGTACGCTGTAGCTAACACTTATAGGCTTGTCATTATTTTTTCCACCCAAAATGGCATTCTCTCCATTTTTGAATCACTGCCAATTAAAGAATTTGTCCTTGATTCTGAGTGGAGGCTCACTTTACTTGACAAGTAGGGAGTTGACTTAGTTCTTTGATGTATGCTACACTTCAGTACTTTGAATTCTTTGAACTTTGATAACCTTAACTTGTTATTTTTAGCCATGCTAGGGTGCATGGCTAAAGGGATGAAAATCTCAGTCGGTCTGTCAGTCCACCACTCTGGTCCAAATCCCTTAGCAACTACTACAGTAGATACTACATTGCTGGTCACTTTTGTAAAGACGTTAATGGTCGCCAGAATATGAATCCTAATGATTTTGGTGATCCTCAGATTTTTCATCTAGGGCCACCATGCACCTGTGTGTTTTCATGTATCACACTTCTGTGTGACTCAGGATTTAGTGTCAAGCCAACAGCCCATTCTCGGTGGGTTAATCTGCTTTGCACATCATATCTCTCCCTCTAGCCTCCCCTGACATTGGCTAGTTGTAGTCACTGACCTCCCATTCACACTCGCTACGCAGATCATACCCGGATCAGCGAGCGTTAGATATGTTGCAACACAGAGGAATGGATTAGCATACAATTAGCCAATACAAAAGCTAGTACCTGTACTGAGATTTTATGAAGAATCTGTGAAAAGAGAATATTGGCGTGATTAAACATTTACAATTTAAGCATCACTTGAAATAATTGTTAAGTATGTATTTGTTCAGTGTTGAAGATGGAGGGCTAATGTGTTTACTACTACTCCCATATTGTGTTAATTACTGAAAATTCCTGCTCTGTGCTGTTGTCTGCTGCTACCCTCCCGTCAGACTGCAGAGATGAAAGTGAAAGTTACCAGGAAAGTTTTTATCGTTCATCTGGGATTTCCCTTAAAGTTTAGGGCATTTATTTAAATTTACCTAGTGCTCCAAAGCAGAGGCTGGTTAATGCATCATTATTTTTACAAGTAAGACACTCCTCAATGTGAAGTTAACCCTTCCCAATGATTTTCCCACTTCCCCACAGTGCATGCTGTTAGCTTAATTAAAATGATCTCTCCCTTTCTCAGCAATCGTTGTTATGGCTTTGTCCACTGTGCAGTCAGTTTGTGGATTGGACCTGCTACAGCCAGAGGGGATAAACTCTAATGACTTTTTCACCAGGCCGGCTGCATAGCTGGCATTCCTCACTCTGATACACTCTAGGCCAGAGAGGGAGGGGCACAACCTGCAGGAGGCGGGCCAGGGACTGGGTGGTTTTTGGGGCAGGGTTTGCATCTCACCTTTGGATATTTATGTAAACTTTGTTTGTGGGAAGACTTCTGAGATGGTGAAAAATGCATTCAAACGGTGGAAGAAGTGCTTTGATCCTTTATTAAGTAGCAATACAACAATTTTAATATACTTTCTTACAACTAAAAGCCCTGCATTTAAAATACAACTCTAGCAAAACTACAGTATTATAAAAAAAATGTATTTAAAGAAGGAAATGTAAAGGTAGGTCTGAAACGATCCTCGAGTAACTCAGTATAATTCTTCGCATCAAAGCTTTGTTTAATCCATATTACTATTTACAGCCCGCTGTGTTTTGTTTGTTTTACTGTGTTCCAACTGGGGTCAGCTGATAGGGTTAGTTGGTCATTTTAAGAACCCTGTCTTATTATCTCTTTTGTATTTCTACCAATACTCTTTGTTAAAGCAAAATAATTTCTTATCTGATTACCTGATTAATCGATGGAATAATTTGTAGAATGCTCGACTGCTAAAATAATCAGAAGCTGCAGTTCTAGTATGTATTTTGTCAATGAAAGGACCTTGTGACTGCACTATAAACATTGCATTGTTGGATAGTTGTTAGTGATTTTGCATTTGACTGTTGCAACTGGTTAAGATGAAGCTAGTTTTAACTACAGATAACTACAGACCAGTTAGTTCCGTCCACTGGTTCCCAAACTAGGAGTCAGGCCCGCTTAGAGGGTCACAAGAGGCAGCTGCGGGGTTATGAGATGATTAATGGGGAGGGAAATTCATCTAAAGAAATTTTAGAAGCCAAAATCTTGATCCACTGGTTTAATCTTTAGCAATTTATTGTGTTTTATAAGCTCATGATATGCTTTAAATGTAAAATTTACAAGTTACAAGTAGGTTGTACTTTGTAAATGTAGTAACCCATTATTTCCTCATAGTACCTCATATTTGTACTTAAAGCCAGTACTTGAATAAAAACTGGTGGAGACTTTCTGTGCAATGCTAAGCAGTTACAATACAAAGTTTAGACAAGCTGTCCCGTATTATAGGAATCTTGATGAGTTGTTGTAGTTACCCATTATAGAGATATTTAAATGAAATGCTGAGCTCTTTTTTTCTTTGAAAGCTGAAACTAGCCTATTGTAGACTCACTGCCCACAATACACAAATTACTTCTGTTTAAAGTGACAAATCCACAGAGATATGTGGCCTTTATCTATTCATCTGAGTTTTATATCAGCTGACATCAAGAAAAATGAGAGGGATAAAAACAGTGCAATAGCTTTAAAGACATAAATAAAAGTCTTACACAGTAGGAAATCAAGTGGCCATGGTAATCGGTGTTTGGTTTTTCTGTCAAAGCCTGTGCATACATTAGAGACAGATTTCTTCTTGAGGTTTTGTTTTTGTTTGCTTTCTGTTTGTTTTTCAGGGACTTAGCATTGGGAGACAGGATTGTGTAAAGTGTGCACTACACCGTGGCAGAGTCCTTTGCCTGGATGGATAAATAAAGTTAGCTGTGTGGTGTTTATGGAGGAGCAGCAGTGTGGCTGTGTGCCTCAAGGCCTGCTCTTAATCACACTTTTTGTTTGCGATGGAGGAGAATAAAGTGATCCCGGACCCCAGACGGTGCACTGTTGACATTTAGCCACATGTTATGTTGTATGATGTGGCTAAAGCAGAAACTCTGCATGGTGTTGAGCATCATAAACATGCATTATTACATCCATGTTCTTTATCATGCACACTGCTGTGGAGATAAACTGCTCGGTATCCCTGGCTCTACTTAATCTTCATTTAGTGTCTCCACCCAGTCTTTAAAAGCCAAATGCACCATCCCCCGATCACGGAACATTGTGTTGAATTTGCTACATCCATAGCATTTCTGTTTCTCAAAATATTCTATAACTGTTTGTCCAGTTATTGTCTATTTTTTTCTGTTTCTTAACTAATGCTTTCTCAGGTGACTCACTAGAGACTCAAAAATGTCAAATCCGTCTTAGTTGCTATAGCAGCCTCACTGCACATTGTGGTATTAACTTGATCCCAGAGGCAGGTTAAATCTCACAAAATGCCTAGAACAGAGACAGTATCAGAGGCAAATAATGAGATTTTTTTGTCAAGAGAGAGTTCTGTTGCACTGGTGTGTTTCTTCACAAGGGACAGCAGGAGCTCCACCTTTCCTTACGTGTGGTCTAAGTGGTTTATGTAAGACAGCCATGAGTTAAATACACACTTCAGTGATGACTCTCCCAGTCAAGCTTTTCTAAAACAGGGATATATCCTAGAACATGTGTTTCCTCTGTCAGGAAGGGTGGGGGCCTCTGAGAGGGGGTGTCGGTGCACTACTTGGCAGTGCCAACAAAGTGTAACTACAACAGGAAGAAGGTGGTGTAGCATTCCTGGATTTTTTTTTAAACAAAAAAATTATTAAAATGCCAATCCCATGAGTAAATAAAATTACAAATTGTATTACATAATTATAATTAAAACCATGCAGAATTTCTTTTATGTGTAAATGTAATAAAGTTTAGTAATTATAAAATATTTATTTTAGCTAATTCATGCATGTACTGTAACAATAGGCATTTAGGTGCAAATTTAGCACACTCATTCATAATTTCAAGTCAACTTTGTATCATGTTTGTGTACATTTTAGTTGTCATATCAGGGATTAAAAGAACATCAAATATGATTGGGAGGGATTAGCTCCTTTATTTTGTGTATGTAATTTTATTGCAATATCAACATAGGTGGAAGAACAACATTTTAAAGATAAAATAACCAGATAAGAATGTATGTGCATAATAGTAGGGCAAGTTACTCACTGCATATTGTATGTCATCATATCGCCCAACTCTACATCCAAGATTGATGCAGTTTGGATTACAAAACATTTCCCTGTACCTGCACAATGCAAATAAATTGTTTGTCCTCTGTGCAGTTTCCTTGATGGATGGCAGCTTGTTGTAGTTGTTTGCGGCCTCCCCGGGGAGCTGTGTCGTATAGTATTACAGTTAAATCCACCACTGCCACTTTAGTGGGGCAGGTGCACCGACATGCGTTCATGTCCTCCTCCGTTTCCCTTGATTGTCAGAAGTGCTCATTGAACCAGGCTCAAGAGGATTTCCAGTGATTACAGACAAAGAGCCAACTGAGATTAGCTGATCCTTAAACGTTCCCAAACTCTTTCCCTCTCCCCCATTATCCCGGCCCTGTCTACCTGACACATGGTGTCTTCAAATTGCTAAAAAAAACTGTGGATTGTCTTGAATTAATATGTATTAAAGATCACATTACCCTTGCATATTTTCCCTGCGTTAATTACCTATGTAGTCTGTTATATTGTGCTCGTCCTTTGTCTCATTCTGTTTGTCTTTGGCACCACTTTCAAGATAAATCCGGTCTCATGCTATTTTGCAGTTTAGAGGGTATAAAGCTTAATCCACCCTCTCACTACATCTCAGACTGTGTTTACACCTTCCTTCCAGAATGCTCTACGGTAGATGACAATAACTTCCTACTATTCTCCCTTTCTTGCCTCACTTAACACCTTAAATGTGCATACAGTATCATGCTCCTGTAAGGCAACTGCTGGTATTTAATTTGCTCGTTGTAACTTGCTTTCATTGTGGGATATTTGAGCAAATCTGTTTCCAAAGACTGTTGAGGATAATATCCATTAGCCACTCCAAACAGAAAGCAATGCACGGATTAGTGCTTAACTTCTGCTTTCTCCATTTTTTTGTATTAATAAGCCTTAGACTACTTGGCCATATTTAATGTGTTATCAAGCTGTTAATGATCCGCCTTTGGGTAGTTAATTATGTCAATTGAAGCCTGCAATTAGATGGATTTTAGCGTTCGTATAATGTATCAGTGGCTTTAACTATTCCTGTATATCAGTAAACAAACCATTCACAGCAGGAATAGTTTTTACCCTAATTTGCAAGGAACAACATTCTATCAATCAATGTTAATGTTTATGACATTAAACAATGCTTTACTAAATGAGTTACACAATTGAAACAGAATTTTGTGTTTGCTTTTACACCTAAATGATATTGAATGTACTTTTTAACCTCAGTAATATAATCAGTCATGTTACTGCAGGGAATGTTTTATTACCACACAGACTGATCCATGCAAGTATAGAGTGTAGCTGTTCGGCCTCACGTCGGGCCAGTATGAGCTTGTTTTAGCATCTCTCAGCTCTCAGCTTCCATGTTGCATGTCACTGCCTGAACATGATAACAGCCCTCTTCCAAAACCTCTTTCACACCTGGGCGCCTACCTGTTAAGGGGTTGTTTATATCAAATCACATACCACAATAATTTGTCATCAATGTCAAAATGTTTTAGTTGGTGCTAAACATGACACTTGGATGTTTTGGTTTTCTGCCTTGTACTGAATTCACATCAACAGAAACTAGTTCCAAGTTCAGTCATCACTCTATATATCATGGTGTTATCACTAAACCTCTGTTGGCTTTGGGGGGAAGAAGGTCAACCTCTATTTGTGATTGATTGCTTTTGTCTCTGATTAAATGAGATTTTAGAGCTGGGAAAATACTGTTAGCACAATTCTTGTAACTCACTCTTCTAGTGATAGACTGAGTTTATTGGCTCGCCGAAATATCTGTCCGACATTTGCATTATACATGTATTGGCATCCGCTGATACGCGGCTGCTGCATTCCCTGATAGTTTTTCCCGACATTATTTACAGATAGACGTCCACAGGCAGCTCTGTGTTGCTGGAGACGCTGCAGTTCACGTGCAGACCATGTACTGCCCCTCCACCACTAGCACCTTAGCAGTCTTAAATTACAAATTAAGCAAATTTCTCCATCTCTGGAATCTCTCCAGCTACTAATCCACACTCCATAGTTAGGTCCATACAGGGACTTGAAGCAGCGACCCTTCCGTTCCCAACCCAACTCTCTACGGACTGAGTTACTGCCACCCATTTTTATGATGTAAATTGAAGGAACAAAAGCAGTATCAGCTCAATAAAATTTGCAGCCCATATTGGACATTGGCTATGGCTAATGAAAAAAAAATTGGTATCGGCGTCGGCCCTACAAAAATCCATATCCGTCGATCCCTACTCTCTTCCCATACAGTCCATAAGGTCACCTCTTCTTCCTATATAGCCAGCTGAGAGTTGGAGATGATTGTTTTCACACTGAGATGCTGGAAATGACACGCATGGGACGAACAATGGCTGCATTATACCAATAGTGAATATGAGGGCAGGGAGGAAAGTGTACATTGGCAGTGAAGTCACTGAAGAAAGACCCATCACTGCATTCTTCAGTGAATGAGAGGTTTGTCAATTTGCATAAATAACCCATACAGTTTTTGTTTTTCGCCCTCATTAAATGACATATCTTTTTTCATGAAAATAGAAATCAATAGGTTTGATTATAGAAGAATTGCTGTGAAAAAACTCTTCAGTGTAGTATTATTCTGTGCCTTTAGGTGGCAGTAACAGCATTCATTCATACACTGTTGTATTTGGACCTTTAACCTCTGAATACAACCTCTCAAAATGGTGTGTGTGTGTGTGTGTGTGTGTGTGTGTGTGTGTGGTGGAGGGGGGGGGGGGGGGGGGGGGGGGGGTCGGTCTATGTGTGTGCATATGATCAGCTATTTTCTTCCTGCAGCTGCAATTAGATAAGAAATTAAATTATTATTATTATTATATGATTTAGGGGTGGGAATCACTAGAGGCCTCACAATATAATATCATATATAATATCATTCAAATAATTTCCCCAAAAGGAAACTTGGTCAACATCTTTTTCATTTAAAAAGATACATTTTTTTGTTTATTTATCTCACTTTAATTTCATTGCTGCAAAATGGGATTGTCAAGCAGACAAAACGACCAACACATATATAATGATAGATACTTGGCTTCTGTGGTACAGTATTACCACAGAAAATATGCGATACAATGCTGTATCGATTTTATTTATTATTTTTTTCCCCCATCCTTAATATGATTGTTTTTATTGTTAATGCTCACTTGTTTCTTGTGCAATGTACAGCAATTTATCATTTGCTTCCCTACAAAAACAAAATTGCATGTTTTATCTTGATTGAGCAAGTTTCTTTATGCGATTACTCTGTGTTGTGTAGAGTAAAGCCAAAACACAGTTGGCAGGGGTGAGAGGGTGACTGCATGCCCTCAGGGCTTGGCACTGCTTTAAGCCATCTCTGCTGGTGCTGCAGCAGAGGCTGTAGAAATGCACTGCTCAATTAGTAACATCTATTAATGATAAACTGACCCCACCATAAAGTTGTGTGTGTGTGTGTGCCAGGTTTTGGTTTGATGGTTAAGGTTAGGGTAAGGGGCTAGGGAATGCATTATGTCAATGACTGGTCCCCACAAAGATAGCCAGACACGACTGTGTGTGTGTGTGTGTGTGTGTGTGTGTGTGTGTGTGTGTGTGTGTGTGTGTGTGTGTGTGTGTGTGTGTGTGTGTGTGTGTGTGTGTGTGTGTGTGTGTGTGTGTGTGTGTGTGTGTGTGTGTGTGTGTGTGTGTGTGGGGTCTTATTCTGCACAAGGTTGCCCCACTACAAAGAAAAGGAAGCGGTGCTCCTCTTCTTCCTTCTTCTTCTGGGATAAATAAACCATCCCAAAATACCAAGTTAAAAAAGGAGGATGTGGCCCCTGTCGTACTTGGTTTGCACCATTTTGAGAGGGACAGGATAACCTGGTGTCAAATTAGGGTCAAAGAGAGACTTAAGTTTAATCCTTGCATGAAAAAATCCTTTGCAATCCACTATGTTTTCTGTTGTGTTATGTGAGAAATATCTTAGGTTTGTTAGGTAAACGTGGAATCTAAAATTATTCTAAAAGTATTCATCTTATTAAAATTCTAGACGTGTTTGTAGTCCACCCACATGTGTAACTTCATGTACATAACTTTTCTTTTAAACAAATTGTTGACGAACTAATTCAAATTTTTGGTCTAGAGAACATCACACTTAACATTCTTAAAAACTCTCTTGGGTTAAGAGAACAGCTTGGCTTTGTGCTCCTTCAATAAAAGTTTACTTCTTCCATTATGTTGTTCAACTTTAATGTAAATCAGCATTATTATGATTAAAAAAAACTCCCTAGTGTTCTAGTTTTGATTGAGTTGGAAGGACAGTGGGCAGAGAGAGGCAGCTTTTGTTATGGCAGTATTTATATACACACACACACACACACACACGAACACACACTCATCAACTCATCAGTAGGAAACAGCCACTTCCTTTTTGGCGTACCCGGAGTGTTCCAGCTGGGCGCCATGCTTGTTTTATCTCCCTACACTGCTGGATATGTGGATAATGTCACTGTGGTGCAGAGCATTATGGCCTCTCTCTAGACAAACACACACACCCTGCAGAGCCCCACAGCAGACCCTGGGCATGGAAACATGGCCAGCTGTGGACGTGACCTTCATCCTAGACAGGCTCCTCAGATGAGATGCCAACTCCTCTTAAACTCCACTCTACTTCTCAGAGCCACAAAGGGACATTTCAATATTTGTTGTGTGTAGGATTGTCCACTTCTTAGTGTGAAAGGGGAAACTCAAGCTGACCCTTCTCTGTCCACATGTGCTGGCTTTGATGTTAATTCGGTTCCTCCCACCACTTGCTGCTAACAGCTTGAAATAGCTGTATTAGTACAAGTGGTGTTATTTGGCAATGGTGTCCATATGTAGCAGATGGCCTGATTGTGGCAAGTTACTCCAGTTGAAGAAAAGCAATAGTTGATGTTTCTAAGGATGTCAGAGTTAGTATTGACTGAGAAATCAAACCATAGGATCTGACATCAATGCCAATCTGCACATATCAGTAAGAAAACATGAGTCAAATGTATCTACATTTTAGTGGAATAGAGTGGAGAACCTGATAAAATACTCCATATTTAATTAAATCTTTTTTTAATGATTACATTTAATCAAATATAATTGATATGTCCTTCATTGGTCTAATATGCACTTTGGCACATAAAAAAAGAGGCCAAATGAATAACCGTTGATTATTTCATTAGTGTATGGAAAAAAAACTATTTTGATCATGGGTGATCTTTTAAGTTCTTTTTATTAATCACTGCAAGATGGATCTATGGTCTTTGGACAAAACATGACATCTGCAAAAGATATTTAAGTGATGATGTTATTGAGTTTAGTTATATAAGTCAATATGATTTGAAAGGAGATTGTTTCACATGATTAAATATTGTCACTTAGATACCAACCTCTGAATAAAACCTTTAATCAGATATTGAGGAAATTGTTTTAACTTGACCATCTCACCTCTCGTGTTTATTTTAATTTGTGGGGGCCCTAAACCCTATAACTGCAGCAACTGTGACCCACGCAGCTCCACACCCAGCAGAGTTTCAGACCAGCTCTTATCTCCTCTGCAGCTGCTGCAGATTTGATCAGATCGATGCAGCAGAGCTTCCACATCCCACAGAAAATGTTCACACGTGAACACCCACAGATAGACACCCCCCACCCTCCCCATTCTCACTGTAGTTTTGCCTTGCGGAGCTCTCAAGATTTAGTATGGCTGACACAGTCTAACTGTGTACAGCTGGAGGCTACAGTACCACTTCATTTGTCAACTACAGACATTCACAGTATACGTAGATCCTCAAGCTATGCAGGGAAGCTGAAATGTGAACCATGTCAGGCAGGAATATATATAATATAGTATATTGATTATACTGAGGCACAGCAAACGGGAGATGGGAAACTTTTTCTAAAGTAAAGGATATTTTTACTTCCTTAGCAGCGTTGACATGCTTCTTGACACAAGTGCAGTAGAAAGAAACTCTGCTTCACCTAATGACTCAGCAATTTTCTGTCTGTCCTTAATAGTAAATGTATATTGTAAGCATGTCGCAGAATACAGCACAGAAGTTCAAGCAAACATGGGGGACATCTTCCGGTAATCAAACTTTCTGTTGGTAGCGTACCCTATTTTCAGTTTTAAATGAAAAGGACCAGGGAAGATGGGAGAGACAGGGCTGGATTCAAACCCCAGACTTGGTATACACTACATTACATGATTGGCTGATTCAACAGGATGCTTCCTGATTAACCCTTTTGGAATGTTACAGAGCTGCCTCTGCCACTGCATAATTTAGCTCTCTAGTTGCAGCCAGCCCATGTTCGTTCAGCATTTATGATTAGATGATAAAGTAAGTATCTCCTGACAATGTAAATAACCAGCTGTGGCTCCTCAAGGGCATTCCCATAACTATCAATTTAATTTAAAACCCAAAGTCAATCACAAATTTAAATTGGAGGGCTTAATTTGTAACGGGATATCTGGAAAAATATACATTTTGCTCAGCATATTTGTGTTGTATTTTTCAGAATTGCCCCTTGACCACCTCGTCTGGTTTGGACTATTTTCCCTGTTATGTATGTATAATATAAGCTTAATACTAGCCCCA
The DNA here is from genome assembly GCF_013103735.1 of Etheostoma cragini. NCBI lineage: Eukaryota > Metazoa > Chordata > Actinopteri > Perciformes > Percidae > Etheostoma > Etheostoma cragini. The sequence continues at coordinate 13,995,172 of NC_048417.1, forward strand.
ATGAATAAAGATTCATGCATATAACAATCCACGTTTTCAGGTAATAGTGGCCTAGTGGTTAATTCTTTGATTCCAGCTTAAGACCTGCATTCTCTCTATTTCTCCTAGTGTTTCCTATCTGTATCTCCACTGTGTCTGGGCCTTCACAATAGTAAAAATGTGTAAGAAATCCCAGGTTTACGAAATTCCATACAACACCCTCACACCAGTATTGTCACAGCCTCATTGTGTTATTGCATACATGTCCTTACAGGCAAAATAAGAATCTCTGTCCTCAGGGCAAACCCCTTCTGATCACTAGCTGTAACACTACAAACTATTTGTCATACTTGTAGTCGTGCATCATTGTCCACTTTGTCTTGATCCTGTTTAGGATGGGGTCCACAACTGGCAGCAATATTTAACAGCTGGTGTTCCAAAAAATTATAATCTTTTTTTAAGAGAACAAATACATTTTAGTTTTCTGTCTGACTTTATTAATATCTGATTATGTTTTCTACCAAGGATCACTGTTAAAAGACAAACACATTGTATCAATGAGGAATATATTTGCCACTATGTTGCCATGTATGTCCCATGTTATTTAAACTAAATGTAATGCCCAAATGTGTATTTAGGCTCACACTGCCTTGTGAATGTAATCTGCACTCGCTGTCCAAAAAAAGCAAGTTTATGTTAAAGAAAATCTTACTTCCTTCCCAAACAGCTTTAAAAAGGAGATTTATAAATGCAGTTTAAGGCAGATTGCTTCTTGTTATTTTAGATAATCCCTCTTTGCGGTGACAGGGCGATGGAGACTTGATCTAAGGTGTAAGAAAATGTATAAACTAAAGAGGAGATATATTTTATAACAGAACAATAGGCATAATCAAAGTATTATATATTGTGTCTCATTTCTTCTCTCTCTCTCTCTCTGTCTCCTACTGAATCCCCTCATCTACCCAGCTGCTTTCCTACAAAGCTCAACTCATCGTACACTTGAATGTAGTTCAGTGTGTCAAGCACTACTGAAATATTAACACAGCAGCAGGCAGAAATATGTGCATGCATTTATGGCTAAGTGCACCATCATGATGTAAGGGATCAGTTCGCTTCTCCAGACTGTAATGCGCATGTGTATTAATGTGTTTGTATGTCTATGTCTATGATATTCTGGCCATGGGTCACATCTCTCACCCAAGTCCAGCAGCTCCTTCTCACACGTTAGTACTCTACCAACTGAAGTTAGTTGCATTCAATTGCTAACTTCTTCTGTGTTCTTCGCCGTAGCGGCCGCGATAGCAGAGTTACCCGCGGAAACACTGGTACAAATAAAGGTTTGTCCCTCATACTTAACAATATACAGCTTTGTTAATAACAATTAATACTGTAGACAAATGTCAAAAGTGTGGACCGGTGCTGTGTGGCCGGGCGCGGAGAGTAAGAGGAGAGAGAGTAGAGGAGAGATCCAACACAGGTACTGCTTTACAGACGAAATGGGTCATGTTACACAAAATTAAATCATATCCATATAAACAGCATTGTGGCGGATGCGAGGACGTTAGCACCGGTGCGTCCTAGAGGAGATAACAGCTAACAGATGCTAACTAGCACCGACTAGCACTGGTCACTGCTGTTGTCTGAAAAACAACACAGAATAAATGTAAATGTGCTGTATTTATATAGCGCTTTTCCAGTCTTAACAACTGCTCAAAGCACTTTACATCTACAGGAAACATTCACACACATTCATACACTGTGGCCGGGGCTGCCGTACAAGGTGCCACCTGCTCATCAGATAAACATTCACACACATTCACACTCCAATGCGCAGCACCGGGGGCAACTCGGGGTTCAGTGTCTTGCCCAAGGACACTTCGACAATGACTGCAGGGGCGGGGATCGAACCACCAACCTTCCGATTGGCAGGCAACCGCTCTACCACTGAGCGACAGCCGCCCCAGAGGGGACAAAATGTTGCGTTTACTGGTAAACTGGGAAACCTTGAGACCGACGTATAACCGACTGCTCTCTGTTAAATTTTCCTCCCATTACTCTGTCCTCTGTGACTGTCTACATCTAGAAACTAAGCTGCACGGGGTGTAGTGAACAACTCTGACTGGCTGACTGGAGCGGTAGATTGGCTATGCAAAAAACATGGAGCGTTCTATGAAATTATGCTTTAAAAAAAAAATATTCGCTCGATCACGCGAATTTGATCGTGGGAAGTCAAAATTGTAATAAAATTTGATCAATTGTGCAGCCCTACTTGAAGCTGCAGGAAGGGAAGACGCAGTGATAAATAAACCAAGATGAACACTGCCCTGTTTTCTTGTCTTACCCCCCTTTTCCTCATCATTAGAGGGTGAAACATGGGCAACCACAGCCGGTCGACAGCATGTGCCTATTTGTGTAGGTTTTTCAAACGGGTTGATTTATATGTTGTGTTTTGTAAGAAGGAATACATATGTTTTATATTTATATATATATATACATATATATATATATGTATTTTTTTTTTAGATGGAATCTTTATTACAACAGATTCCCTGGTTTTATCTTTCTTTCTCTTATTGCAGTCCAAAAACATTTTAACCAAAGGCTACGCTAGGAGATGAATCACTGCCTGGCATTTTGAAAGCCTGTGTATTATCAAATGTTTTCGTTCCACTTCCAATGTATCTGTGTACTTGGCAGAACAGTCAGCTTGTGATCAAACAGCGGCTTATCTTTAATAGAAAAAAACCTTCCTATTTGATGTCTTGGCCCAAAAGTTTTAAATCTTACCATGTCCTTGGTGTGTTTTGTAAACAGATATTTCTTTGGCGCTCGAGTCAAGTCACAGGATTTTCATGTCATTGCTGTAACCATAACTTTTCAGATTATTTTATTTGTTTTATGTGCTGCTGAAGACGTTTTTCAAATCATACAGTAATACATTTCTATTGCAATCTAGGCTGCTTACTGCTGCATATTATATGCCATCCTTCCATTGTGATTCATCCGTTTGCTCTGCCAGTGGCCCTGGTTTCCCTGTTGAACTAAATAAGCATTCAGCCATATTGCTGTTTGCCTGACCATGGAATCAGACTCTCCCTCTGGATATAAGACCGCATTTATTGTAACCCATTTATTTCACAATTATTCATCCAGCTCCTAAAAGGAGTCTCATTTTGTGGAGTAAAAAAATAAAGACATTAATTCATTTCATGTGCAGTCAAATCTATGATATGCATATGTGGAAATGAAAAGAATTAAGTTAGGAAAGCATTAAGAAATGCACATAGTGGCTCAAGAGGAGAATGAGCAAGTGAGACGGATGCATATGCCAGCTTGCGCTGCAGTGAAGCTGAGCATTGGTTGAAGCTGCAGCAGAGCTCAAACAGTATCCTTGATCCCCCCCCATCCCTCGCTGTCTGCTCTACCTCACTCACTCACTCACTGTATCTTGTCTACCGACTGAGGTATTCCTACGAGCAGCGACTGGGGCAGCTGGTAGTTACACTGCGACTTTATGTGCATAAATTTATCCTCCTGCACTCCTCCTTGGCTCTCTTCTCTTGATCTTTTTTTGTCTGGACACCAGCGCTCTCTCCTCGGGTCAGGAGCTGTGGATTTGCAGGTCAGAGTTAGAGATCATGGACCAGGGAGGAGCAGGGGACGATCAAGGAAACTGGGTCACTGGCAGGCTCTCCTGACTGATGCCTGTTTGGATCTGGAGGAATGGGGTGCACCACCAGCACCGTTGTGGTTGACGGGCTGCGTACGGTCTTAGAGAGGAACTGTAGTGGCTACATCTGTAAGGGAGCAGCTGAGCCTATTGGGCCATCTGAGGCTGAGCGAGCGCTGAGTCGGAGAGAGTCGCGGATATTGCCAACACCGAGAGTACTTAAGGTGTGTGTGTGTGTGTGTGTGTGTGTGTGTGTGCGTGTGTGTGTGTTGATCCTATAAATATAGTATTGTGCTGTTCATTACAATCGTGTAAAATCATTTTTTTTTGTCTTTTGTAAGTTTCTTGTTTTCAGATATTACATTACATGTCATTTGGCTGACACGTTTATCTAAAGTGAGTCCAAAACCCAAACACGTTCAGGTTTATTCAACAAAAAACAGAGAAAAGCAGCAAATCTTCATATTTTGAAAAGCAGGGAAGCGGCGGTTAATGTTTAGCAATTTGCTTCAATAAATTACGACTATCAAAATTGTTCTAAATGAGCAATTTCTTAATCCACTAATCAGTTAAGCTGCTGATTGTTTTAGCCCTAACTCGCTCGTAGCTCAGTGAGAACCCTACACCTTTTTCTCTAAGGGCAAATGTCACTTAATTTAGGGTAAAGGTTCCTTTCAAACTCATATTTCTGTTCAGTCAGCCATCTCATAACGCTGCTGTATCAAAAAACTAGTGATGGGATTGATTAATAGCTAACTGAAAATATTAAAAGGCAAATCTTAACATTTGAGAAGCTTTAACCAGCAAATGTTTAGCATTTTTCCTTGATAAAGAAATGATACAAATTACTGTTGAGTTGTTTTCTATTCATCAACTCATCTACTCTACTGTGAATAAGCATTACAGTACATGTATAGATTTCTGGCTTTAAATGCCTATAACATACACATCATTCCTCCTATAGAACTGCTTCTAAGTGGCTCATTTACTTTACTTGCATATTATTTATGCAGAATTGTTTCCCTGATTTTTCTATTAAGACGCCAAAATGCAGGACATGAATATGATAAATGATTTACATGTTAATAATATTGTATGTATGTGCAACCTTTTATCATCTTGATACATTATTTATTTTACTGGTTCTATTGCCTGTAGTATTTAAATTTCTATGAAACTACGGCAATACTTATCACGATCATCCTCATTTCAGCCTTATGAATATGTGTCCATGAGTGTTAACAGTATAAAATGTAGGGCAGTGGGAGGGTTGGATCTTGCCCTCACTAAGCACTGTTTCATGGGTTAAAGCCTCTGTGGGTCGGGATGGGGGTGAGGGGGAACATTGAGCTCTGTGTCTGCTGGAAATCAATCACCGCTTTTCATCTGTAAACCGGCGGGATTGGCAGAACTCTTGCTGCTCCGTACCAGCTTGTCTTGGCTGTTTGTGTGTTTGTGTGTGTGGATGTGTGGACGTGTGTGTGCGCGCATGTGTGTCTGTCTCCTTCCCGTCGGTTCATCAGATTCACAGCAGAGGGACGGTGGCCCCGGCTGAGAATTAGGTCAAGGGCATGGTTGCTTCTCTTGGCTCAGGGATGGTCTTATCATCCAGACGGGGTCAATTAATCCTCTGTCAGCATTTAGCAGTCTTACAAATCAATAGTGAAACGTGTGCAGGGGGGTGTAGTTATATATAATTATTTATTTCCACATTTGTTTCAGTTTTTATTTCTGTAATTATTTCATAGTTAGTATTTCATTTATTAATTTTAATATTACTGTAAATAAGATCACGTCAAAATAAATCATCAGAATCTATGTAAATACAGTACATTAGGCCTACAGCATATCTCTACGGCACCATTTATTACCAGCATTGTGTTCACATCCTGGAAGACATTGACAACCAATAACATGACCCTCCCTCCAGTTTTAATGACTTTGCTCTGCTCCAGGGTTGTTTTTCTTGGTGATTTCTTCCCACTTTCAAGACGTTTCAGCCACTCTGACATTGCGCAGACATTAGCATCGGTGTGTGTGTGTGTGTGTGTGTGTGTGTGTGTGTGTGTGTGTGTGTGTGTGTGCGTGTGCGTGTTGCTCTTGCTGACTGATACAATGGACCATCTTATTTCCAGCATTCAGGCTCACATACTTTTTTTCCCCACACAGCATTATACATATTACATTTGTTCCATTCACTAATCAATAAAACATACTATATTCTCGTCTCTCAACCTGTATTAGCCTTAAGTGTTGTAGGAATGCTAAATATAGATTGCATTACTCTGTGTACTGCTGTACAGTTACTCAAGACTGTACATCCTGTTAATTTATTGATGCCATTGTATCCCACATCCTACTACAGTAACATTATTAGGAGATGGTGTAGACATTATTAACTACATGTTAAAATCTCATTCTTAGCTCACAGTTCAGTACTCTCTAGGGGTGGATTGAAAACAGGCTGCAGGATGGTGGCTCCTGGTAATGCTGTTGTAGCAGGACGACGACGGGTGGGCCATGTTTTTGTTACATTTCAAGTTACACCCTGTTTTGCTGTGGCTCATGCCGGGAAGGCCTGTTGATTGCATCAAGCCTGTGTTATGCTTTCAAGAAATCCAGTCATAGTGCTGTTCAGATTTACAAATTGATAGATGTCGAAATGTTAAGAATTTGAGAAATGTAAAAATTACGATAACAACAAACAAACTGAAATAAGAGGGAAAAATAAATCCACCAACCACCCGAATCTGGACAACTGTAGGCACTAAAGTACTGTAATGTACTGGATAGAGCAGTATACTTAAACCGATTTGATAAATGCAAGTCTAGGTCAGCTTTGCATCAGGGTTGAAGCAACTCCCTCTAGCAGTGAATGAACCCCCGTTAAATGACTCGTATCAATATCAGAATTTGATCCATTGAGTCCAATAACATTTGGAAAGTCTAGAAAAGCCACACGATTAAATCGTTTAATCCCCATTTAAGTGAGTAGAGCACTTAACTTACTGAAGGTAGCCGGCTCAGCCAGCGGAGATTGCTTCTGCTCTATGGGCCACACAATGCAGAAGTAGTGACTGTTTTGGTGATTGATACCAGCCTGCAGAGGTCGTCCTTCGTCACAGTGACAATTGCCCAGGTCATTTTTGTCTCCATGATGGCTTCATGCGGCACTTAGCAACTCTTATAGAAATGAATGGGGCTTGGCTATAAACGCTGTATCCACTTGTTATGTAAAAGTCCTGTGTTTGTTTGACCCATTTACCAGCCTTGGCACTTTTATACTTTGTCACCAGACTTCCTGCTTTGCTCCCTTCATAATTACTACAGGCATTAGTGGACGCTGCCATAATAATTATCATTATCATTATCATTATTATTATTATAATAATAATAATTAATATACGAAAATTGGTTGTAATTGCTGCTTGAACAAACAACTTATGGAGTGGACAATCTTAAACATCCTGTCGGTCTGCTTCCGGCCATTGGGACACTTTTTTGTTGCTCAACACATGTGTTGTTCTGCCACTAAAAGGGCTCAGTGGGCCTTCCTGCTTAGACCCCAATGCCAACTTGCCCCAAAGAAATACATTTGTATTGGTTACCATGGATAAATCTGCATAACATTGGAAGGTCTGAATTTAATTTAAGCACTATGCCACACCAAGAAGCTATTAGTACGTAAGCTCTTATGTCTGGGAGGAGAAGCCTGCCTTTGCACAAACTCAAAGATCAAAGTCAAACATTACTTGTAGTTTAGCATTACTCTTTGCATAATTAAGGACAATAAAGGAAATTTGTGGATTCAACTTGTGTCCGTGAAACAGTGTTTAACCATTGCATGAATCAGAGAGTGTGATACAGTAAACAAGCATGTGTTTTACAAAAAGGTTGGATAAAATCGGCCCAAGGATTGTGGTTTGAGGAGGGGGAGAAGTATGCTGCACTGCTGTGAGCATCCAAACTGGAATTCTGACTTAACATCTAATTGAATATAGTTTGAAAACAATTTTAAATAACAAATATAACCATGATGTATGTTTCATTATCTGGCTAAATGTCTTTGGGTTTGTAATGTGCTGGGGAAAGAGACTCATTCAGAAGTGAATTTTCAACAGCGCTGTGTACAATGACCGATTCTTTTTTTTCTCTCTCTCTTTTGCGTAGGTCATGTTTTAAAAGAACTGTCCTGTAGTTTACTAATGTAAATGAATACAAATGTATACACATTTTTTTTAAAGCATTAGACATATGACCAACTATGTTCTGCTTCATGTATCTATTTATAAAGTTGACAATGTGACACAACGTGACATTAGACAGAAAGCCACGAAAGGAAAGAAGCGTGTAGCCAGCGCAGCAGCAGAACGGCTATGTCTGTGCCTGCCCTGATAGAGATTTTTGTGGATTTGTTGGCATCTATCGCTCAAGAAAAAAATGTGTTGTTATTTTTTAAATAAATTGAGCTTAAGGTTTAAAAAAAAAAATCTGATAGGTACGCGTACCCATCATCTCCACTGAAATCGACGCCTATGCCAAATATGTAATTTTCTAGAAAGTACCTGTAAAAGTTTAACTTATCAAGCATTTTATTTCAACAGTGTTGTTTACAGTATAGTAGCAAAGTGACTGAAAAGCACACAGGTATCTGAGATAGGAAGGGTATGATGACTCACTTTGCTGCTCTTAAACCACCCCAAAGTGAGCTGTTACAGTATGCCCTCAGGATGACACTGATGTGTAACTCACTCCTCTGTGGAGCATGCTTCTACCTGATGCAGAAGATTGGCTTATATCCCTTAAACACACACACAGTTCCCGCAAAGATCAAGGTATGCTGATCTGGATCTAGGCCAAAGGGGAAGTTCACATCCTAGTCAACCTTTCTGCATCAGAATGTGCATTGTGATTTTGGCCAGAAAGGAGTTACATGATCTTGGATCAATGTCTGTTTTCCGTTCTAATACTGTTTGTACCCTAGAGTTGTCTTCAGTGGTTGGGGTGAGGGCTTGGAGATAGGTTTGGCAGTGCGAGAATAACATTTGGGAAGTTGAATCTTTGGACATTCTGGGGCTTGTGGAATTTCTCAAGCTATTTAAAAAGAAAGGTACTAGCTAGGTCAGTACTATCAGGAAGGGAGGCAAAACCAGTCAAGTGTGCAGCGCTGTGGGGAAAGGCCTGGCTAGTCCGCACAACAGGGATTAGAGAAAAATGGTTTATTGGCATTTCTGGCAGACCAGTAAAATTATAGTCCTCATAAATGGACTGCAGATTAGAATGCCAACACACAGAAAGGGATAGGTGAGAGAAATCTTGCCAAAAATGAGTGTGCAGTTGTGCCGGATATAAACAAGTCATTGGATACACTTGTATTGCTTGATCTGCTGTATTAATAAAAAATAAACAAGTAACTGCTAACAGAGAGAGTTAGAGGCAACAGAAACCTGACCCCTGCCTGAAACGCAATATAAATGTTGTGTTATGTTATGTTGGCTGTGTTTGTAGTGTGCAGTGAGGCCAAAATTAAAAAAGCTCAGTATTTTAGGATTTCATGTAGCCTATTCTGATATAGTCCGATACCATTTTTTTTTAATTCCCGATACCAATTCTGATACCTGTACTTTCATGTAGGCCGATACCAAGTACTGCTCTGATACCAGTGTGTCATTTATTTTATTATGTTTTAACAGCTGTATACTACTATCCCTGTATGTACGTGATATGATTTCTATCTTTGTTGTCGGTCTGCCTCATGTTAAACTCTCAAACAATGAATGCCACGGGACTTTCTTTTATTATCTAGTTTGACAGTCAGTTATAACAGAAAAAGAACATAGAATAAACTACATTAATGTCGATTTTCTTCAGGGCTTTATCATGTGGTATCAGATTAGTGCATAAACTCCACTACTTCCCAATACCGATACTAGCGTTTTAGGAAGTATCGGAGGCGATAGCGATACTGGTATTGGTAATGGAACATCTCTAGTCCTGAAATAGCCTCTGCTTGAACGGTCACAGCATTAAAATTCTTCTAACTGGAGCTATTTGGCATGCAGATCTATTTGTTCTTTTTGTTCATTTCAGTGTTTTATGTTGAGCATGGAAGGCTGGCTGGGGTCTTGTAAATAGTTTGGACTATGGCTGGACTGGCTGCAAACCAATGATTTTCCTGTTCCTTGGTTTTATCTTGAATGGATTGTTGTTGACATGATAAAAAATACTGTTATTAATATCCTTAATATCATATCATTATCATGAGAATGATTTTGACCACAATCCCTGTGTGGGGCCCAGTGGCATGTGACTGTGGGAGGGCAGCAGCTGACCTGGCCCACCTCCTCTCACCTTAAGTTTAGTTGCAGGCGTAAAAAGATAAACATCCATCCCTGTTGTGGCCTTCTGAGGAATCTGTAGGTCGAGTCCACTCCTTGGTAGGTTGACTGGGGCTGCGTCGTGTTGGAATGCCCCTCAAGCAGTTGCATCAACAACCAGCGAGACAGAAGCTGTCTCTGATCTCCACTCTGTGATTACTAACCGTTCCTATCTCAGCTGCAGTCATGGTCTGGAACCAAAGCCTACAACAAAAACTTCAATGAGTAATGTTTGACTGTCACAGTTTATGGTGACTAATTTGATTTACTGAACTGCTGATTCAAATTGAGTTGAATGATCTGCAATCTGAGGAGCTAAGTCTAGCAACATATATGTAACGTTTACGTGGAAAATTACTTCTAAATCGCTGAAACTGATTGGTTAATTGGTGCGTTGTATGTAATGTGCCGATACTTAAGTGGTTTCTTTCAATAGTGCAACACAAAGTGCCCCATTTGTGTCGACTTCTCCCCTAGCTTGTTTCTCTAAATGAAACTAGCTCTGGAGCCTGCTCTTATTTCAGCTGTCCCACACAAGGCGTGGACAGTCCCTGACCAGACTGTAATACTTGAGGAATGTATATCTTTTGTTTGCCTTTGTCAACCCTGTGTGAATGTGCAGGTGGATAGTGTGGGGTCAGATATCTTCTCTCTATATGTGTGTGTCTGTGTGTGTGTGTGTGTGTGTGTGTGTGTGTGTGTGTGTGTGTTACTCCCCCAGGCAGCACAGCTGAGTGTAGGAGGGGCTATGTCCTCCGTCTGTGTATGAGTCCACTGCTTCTCACAGACAGAGGAATCTGAGAAGTAGGAGTGTAAGCATGAGTCTGTGAAGAGAAACACAAAACTTCCCAAACTTTTTCCAGTACTAGGATTTTTCTCAACCGGATATGCTAGCTGTCCACCGCTCTTTGGATCTAGCTCGGAAATATCTTACCACAACTGTTGACAATGCAAGGAAGGGCTAGTAAAGCTCCAAAGAAGGAGTTGGTCATTGAAAGTCCACAGCAGTACAAGAGCTTGGCTGCAGCTGAGGCTGAGGTAGACCCGGTACCACAGGTGGTGGTAAGTCATTCAAGGACTTTTTGGTTTAAGTTAAAAAAATCTCTTTTGAGATTACATTTTACAATATGCAGTGCTCCAAAGGTTAAACGTAATCATAAAGTCCCGAAGCAGCGGTCATGTGAGCTTTTGCGCTGCTTAACTTTTGTTATCGTTTTATACACAACGTTGCCAACTCATATTCAGAATGTGCCAGGTTAGCACTATCATAGAGGAATGTTGAACTTTACCAGCACTTAACAACCTAGAGGGAAGCAGCTGTGAGTTTCCTTAAGTTCATTCTTAAAGATGGCCTTGGCTTTTAAATCATTTTATGTGGCTCAAAAGTCAACCCTGATGACAGTGATAATGTCCTGTGGTTGGATCTCTACATAGCTGTGTGAAGTAGTATGTAACAAAAAGATTGAATGTATCAGTTAGTAGAGAGGCACTACACAGCACCATTGTTCATTGCTGTGAGAGGGTGCAGTGACGGGTGGGTGCTGCAGCTAAACAGCTGCTAGATCACTGTGGAAAGGGAGTGGAAGAGATGGCCTTATAGGTTTCTTTTTTATGGACTTTTCAGGGATGACTGTGTGTTTGTTGACTTAATGATACAGATGTTAAATATGTAGCTTACAGTGTTTTGGTCTTTATTCATTTGTATGCTGTATTAAAAATTGTTTATGGTGTATTTAAAAAAATATAGGAGATAGACATTGAAGTTCAGTATTTTCAGTCTATAAGACATAAACTCAACAAGTGTTTTGAAAAAAGCGAGGACTGATGTGGCAATAATACAATAAAAGTTGAAAATAGATCCATTTGCTATGGTCAGCACTGTGGGTTGAGGGAGTTACAGAGCTTTTGCTTACTGTCTGTTCATTTCCATAGTCAGTGCTGAATGTACTGTGTGGTTTACCACCTTCACTGGCCACTCTCAAAACACTGCTGAAGCACGGTGGCGTTTGGAGTGAAACAACAGTCAGCAGCAAAAGTGTGGGGTTAGGAATCCATCACTGGTGAGAAGAGGGCACAGTGTTACGGGGGTCAAAACCTTTTGCAGCTACTTTAAATATCAGAATCCCTATTAATTGCAGGCATTTTCAGCTTCAGCAGGTGTTGGACGGTAACAGGTTTTTGGTATAACAAAATGCAAAACTCTCCCTTTCTTTTTTAAGTGATGTTGTTGAATGTCCCAAGGCTGTTCATTCTCAACTCTTTCACTTCTGACCTAAAGTCCCTCTCACGTGCAAAAGAAATTTAATTGCCTGGTCATCATCAGTGTTTTTTTTAACTGGTGAATAATGACAATGCATCTGTGTGTACCTAGAGTTCTTAAGGTTTTAACTGGCTGGTACAGGCTGTCTCGTCTCTGTACATTTTAGGTATTTAAGGTCAATTCATGCGATGCACAGACACACACGCATCCTATCTCTCAGAGAGCATTAATTCCTTCCTTTCTGACTCATCTGTCCTGCCTGCAGACAGGTGAGCAACAATCTCTCCGTGTTTTATCTCTCATGGTAGAGAGAAAAAAACATTTTCTTGAAGTGTGACTGCATTTAATTGTAACATGCAAATGTTTGTGTTATGGTATGCTATGAATAAGCGGTTGACTGATAATGTCACAGCATGCTCTAGCTGGCAGACATGGTGGCACCGTCTCTGGTCTGCTATCCTCTCCTTGTCCTTGAAACCGATACAAAGACCTGCCCCCTCTGTCCTCAGTGTGAGCTGCTCTCTGATATTGACAAGGTTGCTAGCAACATGCATTTAAGCAGGTCAATATCCATGACTCTTCTTCTGAGATCATACTAGTATTATCAGTCCCAGATGTGGAGGCCACATGTGGGCTGAGCTGTCGCTCAGCACTGAAATCTGGCGATGTTCATTTTGCACTCTGCTGATGTCCCTGGCTACAAGATTCATCCTTTTGTCCCATCAGCTAAAAGTGTTGACAGCTGACTTTCTATCTAATGACTACCGTATCTTTGCAGTGCATACACTCTCTCCAGCCTCTGCCACTAGAGAGATTAGTAGGTCCATACTTGACCATTATTCAGACACTGACATGATGAACCATAAATCCATAATCACCTCTTGATTACATAGACACATGTGCTGTTGAGAGTCAGCCACAAAACAACATACCATAACGTTTGCTATCTGACTTGACAAGTACGCTAAAAGAAAAAGAGGATGATGAAGATTTGTTTGTTTTAACATGTGGAGTGTGATTGTTTCCTTGACATGCATGTCATGTGTGTTTGCTCTCATGGAAGGCTAAGCTCATCAAGCTGAGGAGGATGCAATTTCTCCGGGCAGATGGATGCCTGATAAATGTGTAGCAGTATATGCAACCACACAGCTAGATAAATCAAATGCAATGTACTGTACAGTAATGGCCTGTCTATGCACAACGCCATCTCTGGTCCTGTGTACAGCTATATGCTTATAAAACTCAAAAACTTGAAAAAAATATATCAGCTTTTCTGTTCCTGTGGAACCTTGTCAAAAAGATCATTTGACAACAATTGTATACATAATTAAACATGCACATAGATAACATTCTTCCTTAGTTTGCACTGTTATTGCACATGTAGTGTATTAGATGCTGTGCTCAGCCATCAAGGTAATAATGGTAATTTTCATTTTCCACGTTATTACGCTAATTAAAATATAATTGTTAATAGCTAAATGTAGTCTTTGTTTATATTTCAGTGACATCAGCCCTGCTTGCAGGGTATCACTATCTCCCTTGAAATAAATATGAACTCCAAATTGACTCTTATTCAATGAATTTCACCTGATGAAGTTCTGAAGAAACTGTGTTATTAAGTAGTGCTCGACAGTGTGCTGTGTCAGTTACAAAAGCATTGCTAATCATAAACTTTGTAATATCTTTATTGGATGTCATTAGCCATCTTTCTCCTTCCTCATTTCCTGTAATCTCTCCACTGTATCTACTTAATAAAGGTGTCAAATGCAAAAACAAAAACAAAAATACATATTCAACGGCCTTTACCTCCTGTGTCTTCACATGCATGTTACCTTTAGTATTAGGATTACCAGTATTTGTGAAATGACATCAGATGTCCCAGTAACAGAGTGCTTTGTTTGTGTTCTTCAGGTAAAGCCAAAGGTGATTGAGCCGCTGGACTATGAAAATGTGTTGGTGCAGAGGAAAACACAAATCCTCAGTGATGTCCTCAGAGACATGCTGCAGTTCCCCCTGGAGGACTTTGAGGTGAGTTAGGGCTTTGATTTCCACTGTGGCAACTCATATTACTGCTTTGGAAAATAAGACACTTTGGGTAAAAAACATCTACTAAATAAGGGTATATGTACATGTCACAGCCTAATTTGTTATTCTGTAATGCATATAGTTTTTGGGGTGTTTTTTGTTTTTGAGAAAGGGCTCCATAAACATAAAAGTTCACACCATTTATTGTTATTTGGTCAACATCATTATTTAACCACCCACTTGCGTGTTTTCTTTGTTGCATTTGTTTTGCTTTAGCAATCTTTTCCTTTGGCCGAGGCGTGGCTACGGCTGTGAGTACAGGGTGGGGTTGTTCACAGAGACCTCTCTTTTGTTTACATCCTTCCATGCTGTACAGAGAGAGATGGGTCAGGGGCCATCTAATTGGCTCATTCTGTCAATGTTGTGACAGAGCAAGTGTTATCTCCAGCCACATTGTACAGGATGTCCGCTCCCTCACACTTTCCACAATGATCTCGGAAAATCTCAAATGGAAATCTGGCCCAGTGCTGGTACTTCAGGAAATGATACTTGATTAAAAGAGGTTCTTACCAACAGCAGCAATAAGACTTGCAGCATATCCTCACATCTGACCCTAGCGTCTAGCCCAGTAGAAATGTAATACTCTTTTATTGTTGTAGCTAAATGGTATGGTACGAACAAGTGGGATGTTTTGACGATTCATATACAGTAACATATGGTGTATAGAGCTACTATTTATTGTGTCATTTAAGGGTAAAATAGTAATTGATGCACATTCCCTTTCTAACTTATACCTAAACTTATAAATCTGTGGCAATTCTTCATGTCATAGTCATAAGGATGGAGGAGTTGTATATTTATTTTCCATGCAAGAAACTGAGGACACTCCAAAATATTCCACAAAAGCTTTAGTGGGAGCAAAATTCCTGGATATTGTGCACAAAATGTTGCAATATTTTCACATAAAAGGGTTTTCTTTTAAGAAAGTCCAAAAGGAAAATGTGTCCTTTTTTAACACCAATACCACCATCATACTGTGCTCTGAAATTCTGTGGATGACCTTGAGTCACCTACCAAACAGCAACAGATTGTATGATATTCTTTTTTTCTTAGTTGCTAGCTTTGAAAAAAAAGAAACAAAACTTTACTTTTATGATAGCACTTGAATGCACCAGATGGGTGACTTTTCTCATCAACGAGCTTTTCACAGGCATTGACACGCCACTATAACAAATTGTTAACAAAAAAACTGAACTTTTGCAGCTGAATAAGAGCATTACAGTATGCGATCTATAGTATATTGCACGGCATATATGATAAAAAACTTTGCAAACACTTTTGCTATAAAAGTAACGTTTGAATGGCGTCTGAACGGTTACTATATTATACCATTATCTACTACTTTACAGTACTATACACTATACTATATTACATTTGATATTCTGTACTATACTGCTGTACTGTACTATTCTATGGTTTACATTATTATTACGGTATTATTATTACCATTCTTAATATTACATTGCACATTATACTACATAGTATACACATACAGTATAGTATAATATACTGTACTATATCATACTATAGTATGTCATTTGTAATACTGTCTTGCTACATTATATAAGATATTATATTTATACTATGTTGCTTGTTAATACAGACAATACTAGGAATATATTCTGGTGTTTTTGTATATAATATATTTAAATATACACTAGACTTGCTGACTCACTGCTAATAACCAAACTTTTGACTTTACCTCGTAACTTTAACTCTGCTCTGGTACAGGTTATATGTTTAACTTCTATTTTTATTCTGGCTGTGCTATTGCAACACCTGCATTTCCCCTGTGGGGATCAACAAAGTCTTACCTTAAAACCACTATCGGACCCAGATCACCAAACCTATGTTGCTGGTTAAATGTGTAATGGGGACTTGGGGTTTATTTAGAGCAAATAATTGTTGCAGTTACCGTACTATATAAGATGGCTGTGTGTGAAATAGAATATAAGGGAAAAGACAGTGTTTCTAAATCTGGTTTGGCCCTTTAGGAAGCCATTGGTTGTTACAGTACAGTTTACAAAAGTCTGGCAGCTGGGTTCTCAGTGACAGCGGGGCAGTCTTGACTTTGTCTCCTATCGTATCATGCTCCTTTATCCTGCCTGCTGCTGTGAACATAACATACTGGCTTTACACACACAAACAGTACGTTGTCATGGGATGACAGGTGAGAAAAAAATACCCCAGGCACAGTGATTGAATCTAACATCTGTTTCAGCCTCCCCAGACTCAAGCAAGGTTTTAATCAGCTTCTGTGTCAAAGCCTTTTCAGTGTTTGGAGCTTTTATCAAAAGGTGTACAGCCATTGTGCACTCATACAAAAACCTCAATAAGTATACAGTGTTGGTGATGAATCAAGGCCAAAACAGACAGAAAGAGCTCTGTAGATATCCTTTAGTCTATATTGTTATTTTAGTTGTTGTTTTTGGCCGTTTCTTTTGAAAAAAAACATTATCAGGTCTCTACCTTATTTTATCCCAACTGGCACATCAAAAGTCACAAGTTGGTGCTGGTCTTTTGTGAGCCAGTGTTTATATCATCTCCATCTGGGTTTGATCTGGAAACTGTTGGCACAAGCCAGTTATGTGCAGGTCTCAGTGCTCTTTCTGCAACGTTTCTGGAGAATTTTTTTTATGATTACGTGGCGGGGGCCCTTCCTTCACTTAGGTCTAGGTCCATTCATTAAGCCCACAGACCAGATTATAATTTCTTTTCCTTTACTTCAGCCACTTTACAGTTTCCATGTCTCTAAAAGATAAGGCTGGCAATGTTCTATATTTTTGTTATTTTCAACAAATCCCAACACTAAAACCATTGTGTTACTTTGCCTTTCACCAATTGCCAACTTCCCATCAGTGGCACCTATTGCCAAGATGCATTTGTAAAAGTGGGTCACAAAATATATAGTTTCACTTTTATTAGCCATGCTAGCAGCACGGCTACAGTATGTAGATGGTCCACCACTTTGTTCTACACTGAAATATCTCTTATTGGATTAATTGGAATGACATTTTGCACAGACATTCATGGTCCCCAGAGTATGAATCATATTGACTTTGGTGAGCCCCAGACTTTTCCTCTAATGCCACCATGAGGTAAATATAAAAGAAATGGTTTATGACTTAATCACTGCAAAACTACATTCCAGCTTAACTTGATGATTAGCAAATGTTAGCATGCTTACATTTCCAATAAATGTTTGCCTGTATAGCAAATTATAAATTAGTTGTTGGTTTTTGTTTATGGGATTAGTTTTTATGGGATTTTTTGACAATAAGAAAAATACAAAATATCAACGACCTTCCGCTAATATCAGTTTGAATTTACAAAATATGAGACCAGCGCTGAGGTGGTCATGTCTAGAGACCTACTTGGTTCAGGTTATGTTATATCCCTTGCTATTAGGGCATTCTTCACCAGAGAATCACATGGTTCTCCTCAGCGACTTGTAGCCCAATTAAATGCTTCCTGTTTCCCACTTCCTGGCTCCTTCTTACCTCCATGCCTGTTTATTTCAGCTTCTTGGATTGTAAAGATTATCATCTCCCCTCCAGGAAACCTGGCTAGCAGAGAGGAAGGGGAGACTTTAGGTTCACAAATATGAGCTTTGTGGAGAATTTGTCGTTGTTGACAAAACCAGATTAAGGTCATTCAGTGGGACAGTGAAGCAATAGAGAAACTGAAGTTTCATTTCAGATGTCAAGAAAAACACATAACTGCAACGATGTTAATTGTTTTATAAAATACTGTTGTTTTGTTTTTCAGTTGTCAAACCAGCCACCTCTTTTTAAAAATAAATCTTGTTTTATCCCTTACTTGTATTTGGGAATGATTCATTAACAATGAAATAAAGCACCATAAGAAAAATGTTACAGTACATTACATCAGTAGATTAAGTACTAGCACGCTTGTCTCGCTGACACCAAATGTCTCTGCCACAACCCTGTTTTCAATGTTGCCCACTTGTACAATGCTACCGCTCCATTTGGCCAAATAACTTTACTTTCTAAACGCTTTAGTTTAGCAAGCTGGTTTGCAATTAACAACCATGTGCAACATCAACGTTTGACGAAATTACGCTTTGCATAGTTTCGTTTATTTACCAGTTGATGGAAATGCATTTTCTTAATTTTCCCAACATTTTTAAAGTTTGCTCTAAATTTTCTGACAAACATGACTATTGTGTATTAGATCGGGCGATATTGACAAAATCAACAATCACAATATTTTTGATCAAATACCTTTTAAGATCTATATTGCAACAATATTGTAGGGTTGACAATTGGTGCTTTCACAAAATATTTAAACAACCAGATTTTAGAAAAATAATCATCAGTAATGTGGATATATGATTGAGTGATGATGATAGAACAGCTGGAACAGTCTGGCAAGTTCAGAAAATTACATCACTTTAATGTAATGCAGCATTAAAAACCAGAAAAGTTGTATTATGATATCTTAAATCTAAGATAATATCTAGCCTCATATATCAATATCAGTATAATATTGATATAATGCACAGCCCTATTCTGTATTGTACTTGTATGTGTTTTGATAAAAGGGAAAACATTGTATCTGCAGATAATTATTTTAGAAAAATGTATTCCATCAACTTGGTGTTTTTTCAAAGGATCATTGAATTGAACTGGATGGAGTGATATGTATAGGATTATAAACACAGTTAACTTGACTAATGTGATTTTTCTACTACAAACATTATGTGGTGAAAGTAGTTTTATTTTATCAGCTCTGTGGTCAATAGGACTGATAACTAATGACATACAACATATTTCTGCTCAAAGTGCTTCAAATTTTAATAAAAACGCGTTGGGGAAAATATAATGGAAGTTTTGTCTGCATCCCTCTCATCATAGAAAAGATAACTGACCAGCATTTGACTTGCACAAAGCCACTTTTTAGTTTCCTTTTAACACAGTCAGCTGAACGGCTTCACTTAATGCTTGTATTCATATTTCACGCTGCTTGCAGGGATTATCTGTCAAATGCACTTTATTTTTATATTAATCCGCCTGCTAAAACCTGCTGATGATGGTGTTGTACAAAGCAGTATTTTACTTAGGGCAAGTTTGAATAGAGCTCTAGCTTTCACACTAAAACTGACATATTGGGTGTCTATTTACTGAAGTTTGCCTTGCAGAGTAGTTGGCCTGGCTGTTGACACTTAGTCTTGTTAAAATGTAATTTTAGGCTTTTACTTATCTTTCTTGTTCTGCTATGAAACTGCTGTTTGGCTTCAGTGAACAATAAACCTGTTGGTCATTAGCGAAAATCTTAAACCCAGCATTATGCTGAGATGCTGATTACTCAGAGTGCGGCTGTACAACAGTGGCAGGGTGTGTCTGTGGGTCCTGGAGCTGAACAGTATGGACATCCTGCCTCCCTCACATACTGCCCCTTTGAACCCTCAGAAAGTCATCAGTCCTTTCTCAAAAATAGAATAATATTTAACAACAAATCCCAGAGCAAATGTGTCCAGCTGAGACCATATACTGTAATACTGGGTGTCCAGCTTGAGCAATGTCTTCCACATTTTGTTTTCACTTTTGCAATGTTGTCATGTTTGTTGTAATTTCTCCCTGATCTGTTTCTTTTGTTGACTAAACCATCGCTTTGTGTTGCAGATTTCAACCTTGAGGCGGCAAGGGAGAACTCTCTACCCCACAGTACCTGGAAATGCAGAGCGGGAGGCCCAGAGTCTGTTTGTCCAAGAGGTAAGCTGATTAAAGGCCCCAAAAGCATATTTTTTAATCAACTTCTTAGTATGCAAAAATGGGGTTGTTACATAAACCATTTTTAGCCCGTTTTGGTTATTTCAAATTAGAGACTTCTGGATTTGTGTTTTTGTCTGAAGTGGAAAGAACTAAGATTCTCTCTCTCTCTCTCTCTCGCGCTCTCTATCTATCTATCTATCTATCTATATATTTTTTATATATACACTGTATATATGAAATATATTTACATGCACCAATCAGGAATTGGCAACATCTGATACCAGACCAATTTCCATGAAATCTGATATGAAACCACACCCACACGGTCCTGATGAAGCATAGTAGTTAATGTCTTAATGGTAAACTTTTAACAATTAATACCAAACTATATTTTTTCAAACTGGATGTAAAAGACGTAATGAGAAAATGCATGAAATTATGCTTATCCCTCATGTTGTCCTCGGGTCAACTTGACCCATTTTCCTAAATCAATGTTCTTTTTAACTACCCAATTTTAATTACCTAAAATAACATGATTGATTCCACACAATGCTCTTTGGCAAGTACAAATCTCTATATTCATTCATTTTCGGGTGTCTTATTCAATTTTCAATTTTCAAAAAATTGAAGTAATTTTGTAATAGTATTGAGTAAAAGTTGAGATATTTCAGTCTTTGATTATTCATCAACATACTGTACATTCCAGTAATTCCTAATTTCTGCTTTTCTAAAGCAAACATTAGATATAGTTAACTATAAATGAGGTTTATTGAAAATAAATCCCAACAATAACTGTAAAACTAAAGTTAATAAGTTTGTGTTATGCAGTATTGAAAATGTCAAAAAAAAGTGACAAACATAGGAAACAAAGCTTCAAAAGCGTTGAAAAAAAAAAAGAAACGTAAGAAAAACTTTAAAAAATCAATTAAAAAAGCCTCAACTAAAGTGTTGATTTTCAATTTTGACGAGAAGACAACACAAGGGTTAAGACATTTACATATTTTTCCAGATAGACGAAGCAAAGCTGGAAAATGCACAGTCAATGTGAGTGTGACATAGCTTCAACAAAAGCACTGGGACAAGCACATTTAGGCAATTCTGTTTAAATGTTGTTATTAAACCATATAAAAGGTTTTATTTAACTTCAGTGTAAATTTGAGTGAAATATTGGGAATATTAAGGAGCAGTAATCACACAGGATTTAATCATTGGCAACATTTAGTAATTTTATAAACACTAAAGGTAAAAGATTGCAGGTCAAGTCAGTGTAATCTTTATGATTATGTGAGAAACGTATTCATGTCGGTATTAAATCAAATAAAAAAACAGAGCCCTTTTAGTACTAAACAGTTCAATTGCAAAACATAAAAACATGGTGACCTGAATGTAAGTGCAAAGTCTGGTAAAAGAGGTTTGGAAGTGGTTAGGAAAGTGTATCATATCACCTAAACCAAACCGACACATTGCTACAGAATAGTGACACTAATGTGAGTCACTGGCCAATTTGTGACCTAATATTAGCAGCTGGTACTGGCAACTGGTACAGCTGATCAGGAAACCAATTTATTTCTATTAAATGGAACATTCGTCTAACTTAAAGTAGAAACTGTTACGTAAATGGTATCTGGACTCATTACAGATCATGGACTATTTGTACCGTATTTCCTCAGTAATATCTATTCATGGCAAGGGATGTAGGCATGATAAAGTACAATTAATTAATACAATCCGCAAGTTCATCAAACTTCTGGTTGTTGTCTGTCAGTGTTGGTTTATAGTTCTGTCTTTCTGTGTTGAGTCTCGAACATATCTGCTATCAAATGTCAGCAAAAGGCCATAACACAGAACAAGTTGTAAACGTTCTTAAAAACACAGAAGCTCTTGAGATGTTTTTTGTGTACTCATTTAATTACTGTGAAACTGAAAAAGAATCCTTATTGTTTCCAGTTGTGGTTGATAAAATGATAAAGCATGGATACAAGAAGGGGAATGTTTCTGTCTCTAACACAATGGTTTACCATCCGGCCCATGCACACTGCTCTTACTGTCTTTTTAAGCCAGATACCAACTGGCTGCCGGCAGTTTACCTACCAGATCAGAGGTCAGTGTTTTTAGGGAGCCTTTCTGAAGTCATAAAGATACTAAAACTCCCAGTCAAGTGTTATTTGACATCACCAGGACAGCTGTGGGGACCTATGGGATCTACCCAGCATGATCCCTTCTGTTTCCGATCCCTCCACTGATCAGGTTGCATTTTGTATCCCTGCTGGGGCAGTTCTTGTAAACGGCACGTATTTATGCAGAATAGATACCAGTGATAGGAGTGAGCTGCTCCTATCACTGACTGACAATAAACAGATGTGTCCTTTCCAAGCAAAGGGAGATATAGATTCACTCCCTCCCAGTTTGTGCTAATGGATGGTTAGACTGAGAGGGAGTGTGAACACTGACCATACTACTTTTTAAGGATATCACTGGATAGAGGCTTAAATAGTTGCTCAAAACAATCATTGCATTGTGATTGTGCTTTCTTCAGTTCATCACTACTTTCATTTTGTGGGTAGTTTTTGTTTTCTGCCTATTGTGAAAAAAACTGTGTAAAGCCATGTGTGGTTCCAGAAGGAGCTGTGTGAAATCTAATCATTTTTCACTACAAATTTTAAAGAGTCAGAAAGAAGTGAGCTTACCAGACGTCTGTCATCTGCTCATCATCTCTGCTAGATGCTACATTAGCCCTCCCATCACACACCTGAATCTCTGACTGAACTGTCTGCAGTTAAGTGGCATTGTTGAAAAAAAAAGATAATATCTGCTTCATTGATTTTTGCAACTTTTTTTTTCTAAAACTGTCCATTGTGATTCTGACAGTGTTATAAGAGTACAATGCTTAATAAGTGAAGTGCTGATTTGAAGGTGTCACTACGCTTTAACCAAAGTGCTAGTCAGATGATCAAACAGTGTCTGAATCTCTCTCCCCCAAAACTTTCAGACATTGTATTTGGGGGGCTGCTTCCGTAACTTCAACAATCTAACAATTATGACTGCATCATGCAGCAAATGG